>NW_017671908.1:3597-11216 GCF_001879085.1 Nicotiana attenuata | reverse complement strand
GTATTCCCTTGTTATCCAGGTGGGAGCCTGATGCCAAAACATGAAATTAATTCCCTTATTATCCAAGTGGGCGCCTAATGCTGAAACTGAAAATGAATTCCCTTGTTATCTAGCTGGGCGCCTAATGCTGGAACTTGAATGTTCTCCCTTGTTATCTAGGTGGGCGCCTGATGTTGAAATTGAAATGTATTCCCTTGTTATCCAGGTGGGTGCCTTCTGCTGAAACTTTAAATGTATTCCCTTGTTATCTGGCTGGGCGCCTGATACTGAAACTAAAAATGAATTCCCTTGTTATGTAGGTGGGCGCCTGATGCTGAAACTGAAAATGAATACCCTTGTTATCCAAGTGAGCGCCTAATGCTTGAACTTGAATGTATACACTTGTTATCCAGGTGGGCGCCTGATGTTGAAACTTGAAATGTATTCCTTTGTTATCCAGGTGGGCGCCTAATGCTGAAACATGAAATATATTCCCTTGTTATCCAGGTGGGCGCCTGATGCCGACTTGAAATATATTCCCTTGATTTCCAGGTGGGCTCCTGATGCAAAAACTTTAAATGTATTCCCTTGTTATCCAGGTGGGCGCCTGATGCAAAACCTGAAATGTATTCCCTTTTTATCTTGGTGGTCGCCTGATGCTGAAACTTAAAAAAATTCCGTTGTTATCCTGGTAGGCGCCTGATGCTGAAACTAAAAATAAATTTTTTTGTTATCCAGGTGGGAGCCTGATGCTGAAAACCTAAAATTAATTCCCTTGTTATCTAGGTGGGCGCCTGATGCTGAATACTAAAATGAATTCCCTTGTTTTTTCTAGGTGGGCGCTTGATGCTAAAATTGAAAATAAATTCCCTTCATATCTAGGTGGGCGCTTGATGTAGAAACTTGAAATGTATTCCCTTTTTATCCAAGTAGGCGCGCGATGCAAAAACTTGAAATGTATTCCCCTGTTATCCAGGTGGGCGCCTGATGCTGAAACTTGAATTGTATTCCCTTGTTATCCAGGTGGGTATCTGATGCTGAAACTTGAAATGTATTCCATTGTTATCCGGGTGGGCGCCTGATACTGAAAATAAAAATGAATTCCCTTGTTATCCACGTGGGCGCCTGATGCTAAAACTTGAAATGTATTCCCTTGTTATCTAGGTGGGCGCCTGATGCTGAAACTTGAAATGTATTGCCTTGTTATCCAGGTGGNTTGCTTTTCAGGTGGGCGCTTGATTCTAAAACTGAAGTTAAATTCCATTCATATCTAGGTAGACGCTTGATGTAGAAACTTGAAATGTATTCCCTTTTTATCCAGGTGGGCGCCTGATGCTGACACTTGAAATGTATTCCCTTGTTATCGAGGTGGGTGCCTGATGCTGAAACTTGAAATGTATTCCCTTGTTATCCAGGTGGCCGCCTGATGCAAAAACATGAAATGAATTCCCTTATTATCCAGGTGGACGCCTAATGCTGAAACTTAAAATGAATTCCCTTGTTATCCAGGTGAGCGCCTAATGCTGGATCTTGAATATATTCCCTTGTTATCTAGGTGGGGGCCTGATGTTGAAACTTGAAATGTATTTCCTGTTTATCCAGGTGGGCGCCTAATGCTGAAACTGAAAATGAATTCCCTTGCTATCCAGGTGGGCTCCTAATGCTGAAACTGAAAATGAATTCCCTTGTTATCCAGGTGGGCGCCTAATGCTGGAACTTGAATGTATTCCCTCGTTATCCAGGTGGGTGCCTGATTTTGAAACTCGAAATGTATTCCCTTGTTATCCATTTGGGTGCCTGATGCAGAAACTTGAAATGCATTCCCTTGTTCTCCGGGTGGGCGCCTGATACTGAAACTAAAAATGAATTCCCTTCTTATCCACGTGGGTGCCTGATGCTGAAACTTGAAATGTATTCCCTTGTTAAATGTGTTCCCTTTTTATCTAGGTGGGCACCTGATGCTAAAATTGAAAATGAATTCACTTGTTATCTAGGTGGGCGCTTGATGCTGAAACTGAAAATGAATTCCCTTGTTATCCATGTGGGCGCCTGATGCTGACTTGAAATGTATTCCCTTGTTTTCCAGCTGGGCGCCTTATTCCAAAACTTGAAATGTATTCCCTTTTTATCTAGGTGGGCGCCTGATGCTGAAACTTGAAAATTAATTCCCTTGTTATCTAGGTAGGCGCCTGATGCTGAAACGGAAAATGAATTGCTTTGTTATCCAGGTGGGCGCCTGATGCTAATCTAGAAAATTAATTCCCTTGTTATCCAGGTTGGTGCCTGATACTGAAACTGAAAATGAATTCCACTGTTATTGAAGTGGGTGCCTGATGATGAAAACTGAAAATGAATTCCCTTCTTATCCAGGTGGGCGCCTGATGCTGAAACTCAAAATGAATTCCCTTGTTATCCAGGTGGGAGCCTGATGCCAAAACATGAAATTAATTCCCTTATTATCCAGGTGGGCGCCTAATGCTGAAACTGAAAATGAATTCCCTTGTTATCCAAGTGGGCGCCTGATGCTGACTTGAAATGAATTTCCTTGTTTTCCAGGTGAGCGTCTTATGCCAAAACTTGAAATGTGTTTCCTTGTTATCCAGGTGAGCGCCTGATGCTGAATCTTGAAAATGAATTCCCTTGTTATCGAGGTGGGCGCCTGATGCTGAAACGGAAAATGAATTCCTTTGTTATCCAGGTAGGCGCCTAATGCTAATATTGAAAATGAATTCCCTTGTTATCCAGGTTGGCGCCTGATGTTGATACTAACAATGAATTCCATTGTTATTCAGGTGGGCGCCTGATGATGAAAACTGAAAATGAATTCCCTTTGTTATCTAGGTGGGCGCCTGATGCTGAAACTTAAAATGAATTCCCTTGTTATCCAGGTGGGTGCCTGATGCTAAACCGTGAAAAGTATTCCCTTGTTATCCAGGTGGGCGCCTGATGCCAAAACATGAAATTAATTCCCTTATTATCCAGGTGGGCGCCTAATGCTGAAACTGAAAATGAATACCCTTGTTATCCAAGTGAGCGCCTAATGCTTGAACTTGAATGTATACACTTGTTATCCAGGTGGGCGCCTGATGTTGAAACTTGAAATGTATTCCTTTGTTATCCAGGTGGGCGCCTAATGCTGAAACATGAAATATATTCCCTTGTTATCCAGGTGGGCGCCTGATGCCGACTTGAAATATATTCCCTTGATTTCCAGGTGGGCTCCTGATGCAAAAACTTTAAATGTATTCCCTTGTTATCCAGGTGGGCGCCTGATGCAAAACCTGAAATGTATTCCCTTTTTATCTTGGTGGTCGCCTGATGCTGAAACTTAAAAAAATTCCGTTGTTATCCTGGTGGGCGCCTGATGCTGAAACTAAAAATAAATTTTTTTGTTATCCAGGTGGGAGCCTGATGCTGAAAACCTAAAATTAATTCCCTTGTTATCTAGGTGGGCGCCTGATGCTGAATACTAAAATGAATTCCCTTGTTTTTTCTAGGTGGGCGCTTGATGCTAAAATTGAAAATAAATTCCCTTCATATCTAGGTGGGCGCTTGATGTAGAAACTTGAAATGTATTCCCTTTTTATCCAAGTAGGCGCGCGATGCAAAAACTTGAAATGTATTCCCCTGTTATCCAGGTGGGCGCCTGATACTGAAACTTGAATTGTATTCCCTTGTTATCCAGGTGGGTATCTGATGCTGAAACTTGAAATGTATTCCATTGTTATCCGGGTGGGCGCCTGATACTGAAAATAAAAATGAATTCCCTTGTTATCCACGTGGGCGCCTGATGCTAAAACTTGAAATGTATTCCCTTGTTATCTAGGTGACCGCCTGATGCTGAAACTTGAAATGTATTGCCTTGTTATCCAGGTGGGCGCCTGATGCTAAAACTGAAAATGAATTCACTTGTTATCTAGGTGGGCGCCAGATGCTGAAACTGAAAATGAATTCCCTTGTTATCCATGTGGGCGCCTCATGCTGACTTGATATGAATTCCCTTGTTTTCCAGGTGGGCGCCTTATGCCAAAACTTAAAATGTATTCCCTTGTTATCCAGGTGGGCGCCTGATGCTAATATTGAAAATGAATTCCCTTATTATCCAGGTGGGAGCCTGATGCTAAAACGGAAAATGAATTCCTTTGTTATCCAGGTGGGCGCCTGATGCTAATATTGAAAATGAATTCCCTTGTTATCCAGGTGGGTGCCTAATGCTGAAACTGAAAATGAATTCCATTGTTATTTAGGTGGGCGCCTGATGATGAAAACATAAAATGTATTCCCTTGTTATCTAGGAGGGCGCCTCATGCTGAAACTTAAAATGAATTCCCTTGTTATCCAGGTGGGAGCCTGATGCCAAAACTTGAAATGTATTCCCTTGTTATCTAGGTGGGAGCCTGATGCCAAAACATGAAATTAATTCCCTTATTATCCAGGTGGGCGCCTAATGCTGAAACTGAAAATGAATTCCCTTGTTATCCAGGTGGGTGCCTAACGCTGGAACTTGAATGTATTCCCTTGTTATCCAGGTGGGCGCCTGATGTTGAAACTTGAAATGTATTCCTTTGTTATCCAGGTGGGTGCCTAATGCTGAAACATGAAATATATTCCCTTGTTATCCACGTGGGCGCCTGATGCCGACTTGAAATAAATTACCTTGATTTCCAGGTGGGCACCTGATGCAAAAACTTAAAATGTATTCCCTTGTTATCTAGGTGGGCTCCGGATGAAAAACCTAAAATGAATTCCATTGTTATCCAGGTGCGCGCTTGATGTTGAAAACATAAAATGAATTCCCTTGTTATCTCGTTGGGCGCCTGATGCTGAATACTAAAACGAATTCCCTTGCTTTTCAGGTGGGCGCTTGATTCTAAAACTGAAGTTAAATTCCATTCATATCTAGGTAGACGCTTGATGTAGA
Source organism: Nicotiana attenuata (assembly GCF_001879085.1). Taxonomy (NCBI): domain Eukaryota; kingdom Viridiplantae; phylum Streptophyta; class Magnoliopsida; order Solanales; family Solanaceae; genus Nicotiana; species Nicotiana attenuata. The sequence continues at coordinate 6,316 of NW_017671908.1, read as the reverse complement.
AACTTGAAATGTATTCCCTTTTTCCAGTGGCGCCTGATGCTGACACTTGAAATGTATTCCCTTGTTATCGAGGTGGGTGCCTGATGCTGAAACTTGAAATGTATTCCCTTGTTATCCAGGTGGCCGCCTGATGCAAAAACATGAAATGAATTCCCTTATTATCCAGGTGGACGCCTAATGCTGAAACTTAAAATGAATTCCCTTGTTATCCAGGTGAGCGCCTAATGCTGGATCTTGAATATATTCCCTTGTTATCTAGGTGGGGGCCTGATGTTGAAACTTGAAATGTATTTCCTGTTTATCCAGGTGGGCGCCTAATGCTGAAACTGAAAATGAATTCCCTTGCTATCCAGGTGGGCTCCTAATGCTGAAACTGAAAATGAATTCCCTTGTTATCCAGGTGGGCGCCTAATGCTGGAACTTGAATGTATTCCCTCGTTATCCAGGTGGGTGCCTGATTTTGAAACTCGAAATGTATTCCCTTGTTATCCAGGTGGGTGCCTGATGCAGAAACTTGAAATGCATTCCCTTGTTCTCCGGGTGGGCGCCTGATACTGAAACTAAAAATGAATTCCCTTCTTATCCACGTGGGTGCCTGATGCTGAAACTTGAAATGTATTCCCTTGTTAAATGTGTTCCCTTTTTATCTAGGTGGGCACCTGATGCTAAAATTGAAAATGAATTCACTTGTTATCTAGGTGGGCGCTTGATGCTGAAACTGAAAATGAATTCCCTTGTTATCCATGTGGGCGCCTGATGCTGACTTGAAATGTATTCCCTTGTTTTCCAGCTGGGCGCCTTATTCCAAAACTTGAAATGTATTCCCTTTTTATCTAGGTGGGCGCCTGATGCTGAAACTTGAAAATTAATTCCCTTGTTATCTAGGTAGGCGCCTGATGCTGAAACGGAAAATGAATTGCTTTGTTATCCAGGTGGGCGCCTGATGCTAATCTAGAAAATTAATTCCCTTGTTATCCAGGTTGGTGCCTGATACTGAAACTGAAAATGAATTCCACTGTTATTGAAGTGGGTGCCTGATGATGAAAACTGAAAATGAATTCCCTTCTTATCCAGGTGGGCGCCTGATGCTGAAACTCAAAATGAATTCCCTTGTTATCCAGGTGGGCGCCTGATGCCAAAACATGAAATTAATTCCCTTATTATCCAGGTGGGCGCCTAATGCTGAAACTGAAAATGAATTCCCTTGTTATCCAAGTGAGCGCCTAATGCTTGAACTTGAATGTATACACTTGTTATCCAGGTGGGCGCCTGATGTTGAAACTTGAAATGTATTCCTTTGTTATCCAGGTGGGCGCCTAATGCTGAAACATGAAATATATTCCCTTGTTATCCAGGTGGGCGCCTGATGCCGACTTGAAATATATTCCCTTGATTTCCAGGTGGGCTCCTGATGCAAAAACTTTAAATGTATTCCCTTGTTATCCAGGTGGGCGCCTGATGCAAAACCTGAAATGTATTCCCTTTTTATCTTGGTGGTCGCCTGATGCTGAAACTTAAAAAAATTCCGTTGTTATCCTGGTGGGCGCCTGATGCTGAAACTAAAAATAAATTTTTTTGTTATCCAGGTGGGAGCCTGATGCTGAAAACCTAAAATTAATTCCCTTGTTATCTAGGTGGGCGCCTGATGCTGAATACTAAAATGAATTCCCTTGTTTTTTCTAGGTGGGCGCTTGATGCTAAAATTGAAAATAAATTCCCTTCATATCTAGGTGGGCGCTTGATGTAGAAACTTGAAATGTATTCCCTTTTTATCCAAGTAGGCGCGCGATGCAAAAACTTGAAATGTATTCCCCTGTTATCCAGGTGGGCGCCTGATGCTGAAACTTGAATTGTATTCCCTTGTTATCCAGGTGGGTATCTGATGCTGAAACTTGAAATGTATTCCATTGTTATCCGGGTGGGCGCCTGATACTGAAAATAAAAATGAATTCCCTTGTTATCCACGTGGGCGCCTGATGCTAAAACTTGAAATGTATTCCCTTGTTATCTAGGTGACCGCCTGATGCTGAAACTTGAAATGTATTGCCTTGTTATCTAGGTGGGCGCCTGATGCTAAAACTGAAAATGAATTCACTTGTTATCTAGGTGGGCGCCTGATGCTGAAACTGAAAATGAATTCCCTTGTTATCCATGTGGGCGCCTGATGCTGACTTGAAATGAATTCCCTTATTTTCCAGGTGGGCGCCTTATGCCAAAACTTGAAATGTATTTCCTTGTTATCCAGGTGGGCGTCTGATGCTGAAACTTAAAAATGAATTCCCTTGTTATCCAGGTGGGTGCCTGATGTTAAAACTAAAAATGAATTACCTTGTTATGTAGGTGGGCGCCTGATGCTGAAACTTAAAATGAATTCCCTTGTTATCTAGGTGGGCGCCTGATGCTAAAACTTGAAATGTAATCCCTTGTTATCCAGGTAGGCACCTGATGCAAAAACATGAAACTAATTCCCTTATTATCCAGGTGGGCGCCTAATACTGAAACTAAAAATGAATTCCCTTGTTATCCAGGTGGGCGCCTGATGCTGAAACTTGAAATGTATTCCCTTATTATCCAGGTGAGCGCCTGATGCCGAAACTTGAAATGTATTCCCTTGTTATCCAGGTGGGCACCTGATGCTGAAACTGAAAATGAATTCACTTGTTATCTAGGTGGGCGCCTGATGCTAAAAATGAAAATGAATTCCCTTGTTATCCATGTG
>NW_017671908.1:0-1370 GCF_001879085.1 Nicotiana attenuata | reverse complement strand
ACATGAATTCCCTTGTTATCCAGGTGGGCGCCTGATGCTGAAACTTGAAATGTATTCCCTTGTTATCCAAGTGAGCGCCTGATGCTGAAACTTGAAATGTACTCCCTCGTTATCCAGGTGGGCGCTATATGCTAAAACTGAAAATGAATTCACTTGTTATCTAGGTGGGCGCCTGATGCTGAAACTGAAAATGAATTCCCTTGTTATCCATGTGGGCGCCTGATGCTGACTTGAAATGAATTTCCTTGTTTTCCAGGTGAGCGTCTTATGCCAAAACTTGAAATGTGTTTCCTTGTTATCCAGGTGAGCGCCTGATGCTGAATCTTGAAAATGAATTCCCTTGTTATCGAGGTGGGCGCCTGATGCTGAAACGGAAAATGAATTCCTTTGTTATCCAGGTAGGCGCCTAATGCTAATATTGAAAATGAATTCCCTTGTTATCCAGGTTGGTGCCTGATGTTGATACTAACAATGAATTCCATTGTTATTCAGGTGGGCGCCTGATGATGAAAACTGAAAATGAATTCCCTTTGTTATCTAGGTGGGCGCCTGATGCTGAAACTTAAAATGAATTCCCTTGTTATCCAGGTGGGTGCCTGATGCTAAACCGTGAAAAGTATTCCCTTGTTATCCAGGTGGGCGCCTGATGCCAAAACATGAAATTAATTCCCTTATTATCCAGGTGGGCGCCTAATGCTGAAACTGAAAATGAATTCCGTTGTTATCTAGGTGGGCGCCTAATGCTGGAACTTGAATGTATTCCCTTTTTATCCAGGTGAGCTCCTGATTTTGAAACTTGAAATGTATTCCCTTGTTGTCCAGGTGGGTGCCTGATGATGAAACATGAAATGTATTCCCTTGTTATTCGGGTGGGCGCCTGATACTGAAACTAAAAATGAATTCCCTTCTTATCCAGGTGGGCGCCTGATGCTGAAACTTGAAATGTATTCCCTTGTTATCCAGGTGAGCGCCTGATGCTGAAAATTGAAATGTATTCCCTCGTTATCTAGGTGGGCGCCTGATGCTAAAACTGAAAATGAATTCACTTGTTATCTAGGTGGGCGCCTAATGCTAAAAATGAAAATGAATTCCCTTGTTATCCATGTGGGCGCCTGATGCTTATTTGAAATAAATTCCCTTGTTTTCCAGGTGGGCGCCTTATGCCAAAACTTAAAATGTATTCCCTTGTTATTCAGGTGGGCGCCTGATGCTGAAACTTGAAAATGAATTCCCTTATTATCCAGGTGGGCGCCTGATGCTGAAACGGAAAATGAATTCCTTTGTTATCTAGGTGGGCGCTTGATGCTAATATCTAAAATGAATTACCTTGTTCTCCAAGTGGGTGCCTGATGCTGAAATTGAAAATGAAT
>NW_017671907.1:236938-237595 GCF_001879085.1 Nicotiana attenuata | reverse complement strand
GTTAGATTTGAGTTCTTAGGCTTGAATCTTGATTTAGTCGGTTTCGGTGTTGTTTGAGGTGTTTTGAGGATTGGTGCAAGTTGGAATAAGGTATTAGGTGGTATTGGTGCTTTTGGTTGAGGCCCCGGGGCCTCGGGATGATTTCGGGTGGTTAACGGGGAAATTTTCTAAGTTGTTGCAGCTGGTATGTTTCCCTTCTGGTATTTTCGCTTCTGCAGTTTGGGAACCGCAGAAGCGGCTTCCTCATCGCAGAAGCGATTTTTGGCTTCCCCTCAGAGACCGCAGAAGCGGTCATCTTTCCGCAGAAGCGGAACCGCTGGAGCGGTCATGTGTCCGCAAAAGCGGAATTTCCCCCTTTAATGAGAAACCGCAGAAGCAGTTATTTTGCCGCTTAAGCGGGACCGCAGAAGCGGTCCCTTGTTCGCAGAAGCGGAAATGTCTGGGCAGAAATAGGAAATTTCGAGGGTTTAATTTCATAAGTTTGAAAATTAATTTTGAGCTCGGGCAAGGGCGATTCTGAGAGGATTTTGGAGAGGAGATTATTGGGTAACATCTCTATGATCCTTTCTAATTATATTCTATCATTTAGTAGTTAAATCCAACTTTTAAATTCGAATTAAGGATCAAAAATGGAAGAATTTGGGTGAAAGTTCATTG
>NW_017671907.1:193895-235562 GCF_001879085.1 Nicotiana attenuata | reverse complement strand
TGCGCTTGTTTTTCATGTGCAGATCCAGGTGTTTCTGAGCAGGCGTACCGCCAGTAGCTGTCAGGGAGCGTATTGGGGACTTGAGGTATACATCTGCTACGTCCGCAGATCCGCAAAGTCTCCTTCTCATTTTATCCATAGTTGTTAGATGTTATTTCGATCCCTCTTTGTATTAGACTATTCTGGTGACTAGAGCAGTGTAAGATTTCTTATATCCTGTGTTGACCGCGAGTTTCCGGGTCTTGGAGGTTATTTCAGTATTTTGTATTAAAGTGTATGTGCCAGGCGGCAACTGTATACATTACTCATGTTATTTAGCTTCGAATGTAAATTTCGCAAATGTTGTTACTTCCGCAATGTGTTAGGCTTACCTAGTCGTGAAGACTAGGTGCCGTCATGACGTGTTCACAATTGGTGAACTAGGGTCGTAACACTTATGTATTCACCCCTAATTGCCTACTTTTCACAAAGTGTTTACATAATTCCTTTCCTTAAATGGTTTTACCCATTTGAATCTGAATCCCTTAACTAAAGGGAGTCTTATGTAATTGATTTACAATAAGTCTTCAATTATTTTTCTTACCTTATTTTCCCATGACTTTCACACTATAAATACACGAGTCTTTAACACAAAGCACACACGATTTTAATAATCCTCCACTACTACAATTCACAATTCTTCTGAATTCTTACTTACACATAATATAACTCTCTCTTCTTGTCTGCATCCTGACTTTCACAAGACTACTGCTTTTCCCTATTTGTGTTTTTGAAACTAGTATGTCCTAATTTTAGTTTTCAGCATCACCACAATGTGTTTACTTACAGCTTTCTACATCTCTGTCTCTTTACTACTTCTGCAGAGTTAAATACCTGAACTAGCATGTTGATTTTTGTTTATTTCTCCTATGAATCCCTGTCCCTATTCCCTTTATGTGCTTTGAGTTACAAGTTCAAAACATGGTAATATACAAGTTATTGTCTATGGATTAAACTTTATCCCTTAGGGGATCCTGGCCTCTAAACAATGTGTTCCAGTAGGCTTATGGGTGTGCCACCATCTCTCATTGTTGGGTTATGCTCACTAGCCTGCTTTTATCTCTTGCAACTCCTTATTCCCTATACCCCTGTGTGTATCAATGTGAATTGTTTCTGTTGGCCCAAGTTCAGATGAAGTTTTGAAGATTGACAAAATGAACTCAGTCATGGACCAGGTCCATCATGTGAGACACAATGTTAATATACGTATACATGTGAGATGCATGTGAAGAAGATAAGTCTCAAGGATCAGCAACAATATCATCTGAACTGATCGAAAAGGTTTCATAGGATAAGGAGATAAAGTCTCCTTATGTGAAGAGAACTAAATACGGATCAAGAATAAGGGTTGGAGTAGGAATTGTTCTAGGAATCGAATTTGATGAAGGATCAGCAATTTGAGTTTCAATCAAACTCTGATTACTAACTCTATAAATAATAATAATTTACAGGTCATTGCACATACGCAAAAGTTAAACTAAATTGAGAGCAAAAGAGCTAGGGGATTTTGAAAGCAATTTATGTCTGATTCAAGTGTGCATTCTTGAAGCTAAATGAACTAGAGTGAAGAACCAATTCCATTGTGTCTTTCTTTATTTCTAGTTCAATTGTAGTAGGGTTTTCATATTGTACCTTTTAGCTTTATCTAGAAGCAATTGTATTAGGTACTTTGAGTATTCAAGTTAGAGTAAACTTGAAGGTGTCGCAACAGTTGAGGTTGTGTGCTACACTAGGATTAGAGTTTAATCCTTAGGTTTACAAGAGTTTTGTAAATGCTGTTTTGGATCAGTGATTTCAGTGGATGTTTTGGAAAATCCTACTGAGTAGTGGGTCGTGGTTTTTTCACCTTTTGAGCCAGGTGTTTTCCACGTAAAAATCTCTGTGTTCTTTATTTTATGCACTCTTAATTCCGCAAACAGTGATAGTAAGTACATCTAGAAGAACCGGGTTCTTCTAGTGCAAATATTAGGTACCACACAAATCACCCCCCCCCCCCCTCTTGTGTGGTATTGACGTTTAAAACGTCAATTAGTATCAGAGCAGGTTATCCTTGAAGAGGCTAACACCTTAGGAGAAGATCAACAATGAGTGCACCACCTGGGAACTGGGAAGGGCAATCCACTACCAAACCTCCACTTTTCAATTGTCAGTACTATTCTTGGTGGAAGAACAGAATGAGAGATCACATTATAGGGGAAGATTATGAACTTTGGGACATAGTCACTAATGGTCCCGTAGCAACCACAAAGAAGAAAGCTGAAGCAATTGATGTGCCAAAGACAAGGGCTGACTGTACTGCTGAGGACCTTAGGAAGTGGGAGAAAAATGCTAAGGCCAAGAAGTGGCTTATATGTGGACTAGGATCAGATGAGTACAGTAGGATCCAAAGCTGTACAACTGCTAAGGAAATATGGGACACTCTGCAAGTGGCTCATGAAGGAACACCACAAGTGAAAAGATCAAGAGGAACACTTCTATATTCTCAATTTGAGAATTTCATTATGAAGGAAGGAGAAACTATCCAGGAGATGTATACTAGATTCGCCATTTTAACAAATGAACTTGAATCTCTTAGAAGGATTATCCTTGAAGAAGACAAGGTTGATAAGATTCTGATAAGGGTTCTGCCAGTCACATGGGAAAGCAAAATCACTGCCATTCAGGAATCCAAGAATATTTCTACCCTTAGACTGGATGAACTGATTGGAAATCTAACTGCCTATGAAATGAGGAGACAAACCATGAAGATGGATACCCCCAAAAAGGAGAGAAGCTTAGCTCTCAGAATTGCCGAAGGTGTAGATTTGGAAGATGATGAAGTGGCTATGATCACTAGGGATTTCAGGAAGCACCTGATGAGAGGAAAGGGTTCTTCAAGATGTACAAACTTCAACAAAACAGGAGCTCTGGAGAAACAGAGCAATGAGAGATGCTACAAGTGTGGTAAGACTGATTTTTATGATCAAAAACTGCCCTCAATGGGAAATTGAGTGGAAGAAAGAAAGATCTGATCGAAGGAACAGGAAGAAGGAACAGGTTCAACCAAAAAGAAACAAAGGTTCAACCAAGGCTATGGTTGCTGCTTGGGGAGAAACCTCAGGTGAAGACTCAGAGGATGAAGCTGAGGAGGAGCAAGCGCTAATGGCCAACGGAGAATCAGATGATGAACATGAGGTAAGTATTCTTCATCTCAAAGACAAGACTAAATTCTTGTCTAAAGAAAGGCTGGCTGAGCTATTAATAGACTTCATTGATGATTATGAGATAATTAATAATGAGAAGGAAGTTCTATCTAGGGAATGTGTGATTCTAAAAGCAAAATGTAAAAGTCTAGAGTCTAGGGCAAATGAGAGTGATAACAAAAATGCTGAGTTGAAGAACCAGGTTCTTGAACTTGACAACAGTGTCCTAGAACTTAGGTCTGAAAACCTAAAACTGAAATTAGGAACAGGAAAGAAGATAACTGATCACACATATCTTACTCTAGAAGAAAATTTGGGAAAAATGAAAGAGGAATTATACAGGAAAGATGAATTCATCAAAGTCTTAATAGAAGATCTAGGAAAAGTAAAACATGAACTAGACAGAACTTGCAAGTGGAACAAGGCCTCTAATGCTCTCTCCTGGCTGCAAGAGCATCATAGCAGTAACAAAAGAGGACTTGGCTATGGGACTCAAGCTCCAAAATGGGATCCAAAAAGCAAGTACCTCACTCTTCCTGAAAATAAAATCTGCACACACTGTGGTAACACTGGCCATTACAAATATGAATGTAATGCAAAACAAAAAGGCCATTCAAAGAAACAAAGTTTTTGTTAAAGAAAAGAATAAGCTGCCTGGATGGGCGAGAAGGAATTAAATTCATCCTTTTGCTTATAGAAAGGGACCCAAACTAGTTTGGGTTCCTAAGACTAACCCCTGATTTCCTTTTGTAGGTCCAAGTGAAAGAGAGGAGCCAAATATTGTATATGGATAGTGGCTGCTCAAAACATATGACTGGGGACAAGGACCAGTTCCTTTCACTTAAGGACTTAAAAGGAGGTAATGTCTCCTTTGGTAATGAAAAGAAAGGTGAGATCATTGGGGTTGGAAAGGTAGGCAAAACAGATTCACATTCCATAGAGAATGTCTACCTGATAGATGGTTTGAAATATAGCCTAATAAGTGTGTCACAATTGTGTGACAGAGGTAACCTTGTGGCTTTTACCTCCACCAAATGCTTTGTGATTAACCTTATAACTGACAAGATTATTTTGCAGGGAAAAAGAGTAAACAATATTTACATAGTAGATTTGTCAACTCTTTCAGAAAATGAACTCACTTGCTTAAGTGTCTTAATTGATGATCCCCTCCTATGGCACAAAAGACTTGGTCATGCCAGTCTAAATCAGCTAAACAAATTAGTCTCCAAGGACTTGGTTATAGGTTTACCTAATATCAAGTTCAAGGAAGACAAAGTGTGTGAGGCATGTGCAAGGGGGAAGCAGGTAAGTTCATCCTTCAAATCCAAGAAAATGGTAAGTACGTCCAAGACGTTGGAACTAGTTCATATGGATCTATGTGGTCCAATGAGAACCATGAGTAGAGGTGGAAAGAAATATGTAATGGTGCTAGTTGATGACTATTCTAGATTCACCTAGGTTTTATTTCTAACCTCCAAAGATGAAGCATTTGACATGTTTTCTGCATTTTTTAGGAAAACTCAGAAACAATTAGGAAATCAACTTGCCTCCATTAGGTCTGATCATGGAACTGAGTTTGAAAACTCCAAGTTTACTGAGTTCTGTGATGAAAATGGCATAGATCACAATTCTCTGCCCCCAGGGCTCCACAACAAAATGGAGTAGTTGAGAGGAAAAATAGAACTCTTGAGGATATGGCTAGAACCATGATACTATCTAGCAAATTGCCTCACAGCTTCTGGGCAGAGGCTGTAAACACTGCATGTTACATCATAAATAGATGCATGACCAGACTTCTAGTAGAGAAGACTCCCTATAACTTACTTAAAGGGAGAAAACCAAATATATCCCATCTTAGGGCATTTGGCTGCAAGTGCTATGTGTACAATAATGGAAAGGACTCCCTAGGAATGTTTGATCCCTAAAGTGATGAGGGAGTATTCTTGGGATATTCTTCACATACCAAAGCTTATAAAGTATTTAATAAAAGAACTCTGTGTGGAAAAAAGTGTGCATATAGCATTTGATGAAACTAACATTATTTCTAAGAGACAGGAACATGAAGACGAAGCCATTGGACTGGTCAAAGACTTGGTTGAAGCATCAGCTCAAGTCAAAGTGACACCTATAGAAGGAACATGTGATGAAACAAGTTCTTCCTTATAGGGCAACCTGACAGGGGGAAGAAGTCAAAGAGGAATTGAAATAAACTCCTTAAAGGAACCTGTTCATGAACATGTTTCTTAGCAAATGGCTGAAACATCCAGCAGAAGCCAGTTGGTTGTGAAACCTCACAAGTATCAAAGTTCTCACTCCATTGAGAACATTCTCCCTGATCCAACATCTGGAGTCAAAACCAGATAACAATTAAAGAATCTGTGTGCTTTTGATGCTTTCTTATCTATCATTGAACCAAAAAATATTGTTGAGGCTTTGCAGGATGCAGATTGGGTGAATGCAATTCAGGATAGACTAAACCAGTTTGAAAGAAGTCAAGTTTGGCACCTAGTTCCAAGACCCAAGGGCAGATCGGTCATTGGTACTAAATGGGTCTTTAGGAACAATCTTGATGAAGATGGAACTGTTACAAGGAAAAAGGCAAGGTTGGTGGTCCAAGGTTACATCCAAGAGGAAGGAATAGACTATGTTGAGACATTTGCTCTAGTTTCAAGACTAGTGGCAATCAGACATCTCATAGCCTTTGCAGCACATATGGAATTCACTCTTCATCAAATGGATGTCAAAAGTGCCTTCCTGAATGGCTACTTAAAGGAAGAAGTGTTTGTGAAACAACCACCAGGGTTTGAAAGCAAGGAATGTCCTGAGCATGTATACAAGCTGGACAAGGCTCTCTATGGACTCAAACAAGCACCAAGAGCATGGTATGAAAGACCGTCAAAATTCCTACTGGAGCATGGTTACAAGAGAGGTAAAATAGATAGTACCTTATTCCTAAGGGAAAAAGGTAAGGACCTTCTTGTTGTGCAAATTTATGTTGATGACATAACCTTTGGGGCCACCACTGACAAGCTAAGCAAAGATTTTGCAAAACTAATGGGAAGTGAATTTGAAATGAGCATGATAGGTCAGCTTAACTTCTTCTTAGGGTTGCAGATCAAACAAAGTCAAAATGGAACCATGATTCATCAGCAGAAGTATACAAAAGAACTAATCAAAAAGTTTAAAATGGAGGATTCTAAAGAAATAGACACACCTATTGCAACTGCCACTAAATTAGATATTGATGAAGCTGGTTCATCAGTTGATCAGAAGTTGTATAGGGGTATGATTGGTTCACTCTTGTATCTTACTGCAAGTAGACCTGACATTGTTTTCAGTATAGGGCTGTGTGCTCGTTTTCAGGAAAATCCAAAAGAGTCTCACTTGACTGCTGTGAAGAGGATATTGAGATATCTGAAAGGCACTACTGAATTATGTCTTTGGTACCCTAAAGGTAGTAATTTCAACCTAGTAGGATATGCTGATGCTGACTATGCAGGTTTCCTAGTGGATAGAAAAAGCACCTCAGGTATGGCACACTTTCTTGGTTCATGTCTTGTATCATGGGCTACCAAGAAGCAAAATTCTGTAGCCCTATCTACTGCTGAAGCTGAGTATGTGGCTGCAGCTTCTTGTTGTGCTCAATTACTATGGATTAAACAACAATTGGTAGATTTTGGAATTGAAGTAGGATGCATACCAATATTTTGTGATAACACTAGTGCTATAAGTATGACAAAGAACCCTGTTCATCATAAAAGGACCAAGCACATAGATGTTAGACACCACTTTTTGAGAGATAATTATGAGAAAGGTTTAATCTCAATAGAATTCTGTGCTACTGATAAACAAATAGCTGACATCTTCACAAAAGCACTAAATAGGGAAAACTTTGAAAGGAACGAGTTGGAATTAGGGATGATTAAGATCACCTAAAAAGGAACCAGTTCAGAATGCAATGAAAAAAAATATTTTCTTGGTTAGAAGTTTTGACTGTATGTAAATATCTAGATTAATTCTTACTCAGTCTCATACTCTAATAAGTATACTCCTGTGACGTGTGTTTATATTAATTCATTGATCTCTTACAAATTTTTTTTTTCTATTTTGATATCTAAGGCATGATCAAGAGAAGTTATACTTGAAGAACCTAGTTCATCAATATATGCTCATGAGAAAAGGTCAGGTACGTTTCTCTACTTTGCACAATTAGAAAGATTAATATTCCAATCATGAGTAGAAGTCCTATTCTAACCAAAGTCCCAAAAATATAATCGTTGAGCATTGAACCACTTTCATTCTCCTAGAATTCTAAAGAAAACAGGACTATTTCCTAAAAACTAGCGTCGCCTATTTATCACTAAGAGACCGGAGTCCTAAATTGATTAGACTCCTGATTGACCACTACAAAAAGGTTGCCGTTACTGCACCTAATCATACTTTACTTTAAATACACTCCACATACTCCTATTTTAGTCCATAACAGTCATTAAGCTCTAAACCTCTTATCATCCTCTTTCTCTTTAAAAATCTCCAAAATTCCCAAAATTCTCCAGAAATTCTTCACCATGACTAATCCACAAGAATATCCAGAAACTCCCCCACCACTATCTCCTAACACATCCTCATCTACACTTCCTAGCGATAATCCTAAACCCAGATTTCGCCGGCAGAAAATTTTGGCAAGAAAGACTGTAGCTACTAGTGCTCTGAGAACGGCTCTAAATGAAAAATTAAGAGCCAGCCAGAAAAAGGATAGCTGTGAAAAGGAATCTGACTCGAGTTCTAAGTCTGAAGCATTTGTTTCAGCAAACGATGGAGAAGAACGTGGGTCTTCTAACTCTGACAAGAATCAAGAAACCCCTGGTGAGGTAAATACCTGCTTTGTATTTTTGGATGTAGTAGAGAAGGTTGACAATAGGTTTGTGTTGGTGGGTTCTGTGAGAGATGTCAATGAGGGTGAGTCTAGTAGAAAGGGAAAGAAAAAGAAAGACAAAGTTCTTGCAATTTGTGGAGGGGTAGAGGAGAGTGGCAACAAGCCAGGGGAAGTGAATCTGGGGAGGATGCTGAAGGTCTTGTTCACCTGAGTGAACAACAAGATGAACCTGGTTCATCTGTTGAAGAAACCTTGGCTGACATCCTGAAGAAGGTTAGGGCAAGCTATGATCCAAAGAAGCGCAAAGCTTCTTCTCAAAAGGCTCCAACTGCTTCCAAGCCAATAAAAAGAGCAAGGTATCATCTCTTAAGTGTACTGTTCCTTCAGTACCAAAGGTGAGAGCTACTAGAACCAGGGTAAAGGAAAGTGAGGTTGAGTTGCAAAAATCCTTAAAGGCAAACAAGAAAAGAAGAAGGAAAAGGGAAAAGCTAAAGTTGTGGAAAGTTCTGTGGCTACAGAAGAAGAGGAGGAGGAGATGGAACTGGTCCATCAGGAGAGAGGTACATCTGTGGAGGTTCCCACACCCCCACCAAAAAGATCCAAGGCTACTACAAAGAAGTCTTCAAAACCTGTATCTGCTGAACCCTCCCTGGCTAAAAGAACCAGGTCTGCAGTCAAAGGGAAACAAGTGAATGTTCCTGAAGAAGAAGAAGAATAGAGTGGAGAGGAAGAAGAAGAGGAATCTGAAAAGGAACAGGACAGATATGTCCTTTTTGGCAGGAGAAAGATCTTGAAAGGAAGAATTCTGAAAGACCTGGAGGAGCCAGACATGAAAAGATTGGTTGATGCCTTGGATGCACAGGGGTGGAAGAACATGGTTCTTCAATTGGATGGCAGGATGGCAAGAAAAGAGCTGATCGAGTTTATGGCAAATGCAACAGTGGTGAAAGGAGTAATCACCAGCCTGGTGAGGGGAGTAGAGGTGCAGTTTGATGAACCTAGATTGGGCAGAATTCTAGACATACCATGTGAGGGCTATGATGACTATACTAGGCAAAGGTGGCCTTCTCTAGGTTCTCTCCCTTCTACTCTCCAAATCACCAGAAATTTCTGTGATACCAAGTGTGCTGAAGAAGTGCCTGAGGCAAGGTTTGTGCAAAAGTGTGAGATGAAGCCTGAGAACAAGGTGCTATTTGAGTTTGTGAACAAATGTTTGCTGTCCAGACAGGAGAGAAGGCATACTGCAAATTATATGGACCTGGTCCTTCTTGAGTGTCTTGTGAGAGGAAAGCAGATTAACTAGCCTGCTTTCATTGTCAAGTTGCTGGATAGAGTCATCAATGGCTCCAAGGCCCATGCCACACCATATGGGTTTATACTGACAGCTGTCTTGACCAAGTTGAATGTTCCATTGAAAAATTGGGAGATGGCCTCCAACAAAGAGCATTTTGGAATCAAAACTCTGCAGGCTTGTGACTATCTGCTAAGTGTAACCCCAGTTGAACCTGGTTCATCTTTGAAGACTCCTGTGAATAGCAAAGTTAGGGCATTGGTTCAAGAGTGTGGAACAAAAGATGCAGAAATTGCTAGGCTCCAGGCTCGCATTGCTGAACTAGAAAGTGAGAGAAATGGCCTCAAAGCTAAGCTAGCCAAGGAAAAGGAAAAGAGTGAAGGGATGCTCCAGACAATGCTCAACCTATTTAAATCCCAGCCCTCTAGTTCCTCCAAGCCCTAGGCTTTCCAGTTCCTATCTTAGAACCAGTTTAGAAACCCCCTCACTGACCCAGATTCGGGACTTTTCTCTGTTTTTTTTTTGCTCATGGTTGGATGTTTGTTTTTCTTTCTTTTTTGTGGTCTGTGTTGTAGAAACACCTCCTAATCAATGACAATGTGCTTTGTTTTCTCTAGTTCTATGAATCTTCTGATCTTAATAGTTAAATTTTTTGTGTAGTTGATTATTGATTAACTGAATCATGTTTTCACTTGCAGTTGCCCCAGTGGCCATGAGTAATAATTAACATCTGGGATTCACATAATACGCAACTTTTTGATGATGCCAAAAGGGGGAAGAGATATTGTGTTTTACTTTGTATTCTGAAATATAGTGATATATATAACCTGATTAAACCTGGTCCTTAATGAAAAGTTGAATTAAAGTGTGATAATTAAGCTGAGTAAGCACAGAGTTTTTCATCATCAAAAAGGGGGAATTTGTTGGCCCAAGTTCAGATGAAGTTTTGAAGATTGACAAAATGAACTCAGTCATGGACCAGGTCCATCATCAGAGACACAGTGTTAATATACGTATACATGTGAGATGCATGAGAAGAAGATAAGTCTCAAGGATCAGCAACAATATCTTCTGAACTGATCGAAAAGGTTGCATAGGATAAGGAGATGAAGTCTCGTTATGTGAAGAGAACTAAATTTGGATCAAGAATAAGGGTTGGGTTTGAATTGTTCTAGGACTCGAATTTGATGAAGGATCAGCAATTCGAGTTTCAATCAAACTATGATTACTATCTCTATAAATAATAATGATTGTTCTCTTTTACATGTGATTGCACATACGCAGAAGTTAAACTAAATTTAGAGCAAAAGAGCTAGGCGATTTTACAAGAAATTTATGTGTGATTCAAGTGTGCATTCTTGAAGCTACATGAACCAGAGTGAAGAACCAATTCCATTATGTCTTTCTTTATTTCTAGTTCAATTATAGTAGGGTTTTCATATTGTACCTTTCAGCTTTATCTAGAAGCAATTGTATTAGGTACTTTTAGTATTCAAGTTAGAGTTAACTTGAAGGTGTCGCAACAGTTGAGGCTGTGTGCTACACTGGGATTAGAGTTTAATCCTTAGGTTTACAAGAGTTTTGTAAATGCTGTTTTGGCTCAGTGATTTTAGCGGAAGTTTGGGAAAATCCTACTGAGTAGTAGGTCGTGGTTTTTTCACCTTTTGATCCAGGTGTTTTCCACGTAAAAATCTCTTTGTTCTTTATTTTATGCTCTCTTAATTCCGCAAATAGAGATAGTACGTACATCTAGAAGAACCAGATTCTTCTAGTGCGAAAATTAGGAACCACAAGAATCACCCCCTTCTTGTGTGGTATTGACGTTTAGAACATCAGTTTCCCTTTCCCTGTCCCCTTCCAGAATCTTGCACTTGCACTCTCTCTTAGTTCCTAAGTTCTTCCCCCTCTTGTGAGCCTTGCCTTGGGACCTTGAGTTCCCTCTGAACATGGACACTTGAGGGTTTACCCTTCCACACTGTACTATGTCCTAGTCTGGTAATGTATATGGGGTGTAACCACTGCCCAGAGTCCATGTGAGGCTCTTAGGGAACTCTGACACACCCCAAATGAGACAAAGGCTTTTGAAATCTGATCTTTGGAGTTGGTTTACTTCATACTTTAGACAGGAAGTCTGTATCAAGCTCTCCTTGGTTGTAATTTTCAATTTCTGATGTATTTTCTTTATGTTCTTTGGGCTGTAATAACTTTGTAATAAACTTTTGGGGATGATTAGTGAAAAGGGAGGGGTAACCATGCATGTATATGGGTAGATAACTTGCCTATAGGAATCTCTAATTTCTGCATTTTTCATATTGTTACTATGCTTATAAGACTTGTGCATTTTGATATAGTTACCATGCCTATAAGACTTCTGCATTTTTTTCATGTAGCTACCATGTCTATAAGCAATGTTGCATCCTCTTTTAGTTACCATGTCTATAAGAACTTTTGCATCCTCATTTAGTTATCATGTCTATAAGAACTTCTGCATTCTCATTTAGTTACCATGTCTATAAGAACTTTTGCATTCTCATTTAGATACCATGAATATAGGGATTCTGCACTTTCATGTAGATATTATGCCTATAGCATCTGCACATGCACGTAGAAAATATGCCTATAGGTCCTTTCTGATTCTTGCATACCCGCTTTTCACAGGGCAAACTTGTATATAGGTCCTAAATAACAAAAAATGTAATCAAATATTACGCAACGCTTAGATATCATGTTGTAGAATTTCTGTATTTTTCTATGTCTATAACAAGGTTTTAAATGGCGAACGCATAGAAAGCATGCTTATTGGGGTTCTAATTCAAATCTGAATTGCCTCACTCGTTGGTAAGTTTAAAAACTAGAAGTAATAACGCATTACCAATGGCAGAACTTGTGCTCATTTTTTTACTGGCAACTTTGTTTTTACCTAAATCAATCTGCAATCAGTTTTCTTCTTTTGTTTCTGAAATCAGTAGATATCATGCCTATAGGTTTCGTCTATCACTTAGGCAAGCCTTAGGATAAACTTATAAAATGAATCAGATTTTATTAACTACAACCAGCAGGCAGGCCTGATCCGGGCTTCTTATCTGGACTATGTAATAAATCAGTCTGCCACCAATCCTTTTTTTTTTAAGTTTAAATTAGACCTTAAACAGTACGTGTAAGACATGCTAAACTATGTGCTTTTTTCTTGTTTAAAGGAGGTTTATCTGAGCCTTGTTATTTGTTTATATGCTCTCCCCCAAACTTGCTATATGTGTTTTGATTTTCGCCTTAGTATTTTAACCTTTTGAAACCACAAATAAGCCCAACTTCTCCTCCCTTTAGTATTAGTAATCCCAAATACCTCCGAGATTGATAGGTTCGGGGCGGGTAATAGCATGCAATAAGTAAACGAGACCATTCCGCATTTTAATACCTTAAAGGGGTGGGAAGGGTAGATATGGATATGATGACCACACGATAACACCACGTGTATAAGTGATTACCGGGTGTTGTGTGGGGTGATCCATATTATTAATAAACCTAGGACCCCTTTTACTTTGTTCTTTTGTTCTTTTAAGTCTTTTAAACGTTTCTTCTAAATCAACTCTCTTTAATGCTTTCCGACATTGTTTTTTTCTAACCTTTATGTGAAAATCCCCTTCTTATTTGAAGCCTTACTTTTCTATTTGTTATTTGTACCTTATGTCACACCAATAGCTTGGCCGGGAACCACACTAGTGGATTTTTAGGGGTGCCTAACACCTTCCCCTTGGAATAATTTCAAGCCCTTACCCAATCTCTGTTATCCAATAAAACCCTTCTTAGTGTCCTAATGCACTTAAATCATTAGGTGGCGACTCTTCAATTCTCTTAAACCCAATTCCCAAACTGGAACGAGTTGTCCTCCTAAATGTCATAAACCCGATTTTGCGAAAAAGGGGGGCGCGACAGCATGGCGACTCTGCTGGGGATTTCTTTTAGGCTTTTACCATTTCAAGCTATTACTGTGACTTTACATTTCTTATGTGCCTTTATTTGTTTAATCCCATTAAGCATTTAATTCTTTCTCCTACTACAAACTTACTCAATTCTTTGTTTCTTTCCTTTATTTCTTTTACTGCTTTCCTTTACTGCTTTACTTTACTACTATTTTAAGTTATGAAGAATATTTGTAATTATTGCTTTTGTAACGTGCAAATACGTGACAACTTGTTTTAATTATTGTATAAGCATGTTTTTAACATCATAGTCCACTCATGCCAAACAAAATACGATATCAACGCTTATAATTAGTGGTTGCGCCCTTCCTATATCATCACCCCTAAATCCGGCAAAGGCAAATTTGCGGTAAAACTAGTTGATCAGCGGTGCCGTCGACAGTTCCGCGCCTTTGCCTCTTGAGTTGTCCGCTCAAGGGTACAAGTCTAAAACACTATAGAAACCATTTCTCTTTAAACTGTGCATGCATCATGGTCAACCTAGCCAAGTCAGTTATGTTGTCTGCATAATGACTCTTTAAGATAGCCTTGTCCATAGTCCAATGGGTTTCCTTAAAACCCAAAATGGACCTTATCACGTTCTGTGCATTTATTCGGAGAACTAAAATGCTTTTATGCTAATTGTTGATATTAAATAGTCGAGTCTGGTGGGGGTAAGGGCCTAACCTTTTGTCTTGCAGAAATATGAGGCACGAAGTCCCTAGATTCGGCATGGTCACCAACATCCACCCGAAATTGCTAAGCTGGTGGGAGGATCTTCATTCCAGTGATCAAGCTCTTGTCATGAAATATCTAGGAAATCAACTTTTTCTTTTGGAAATTAAACCCAACAACAAAATCATAGAAGCTGCCACTCTATTCTGGGATTATGATAGGTCTGTGTTTTGCTTTAGAGACATTGAGATGACACCCCTGCTTGAGGAAATAGGAGGACTGGCTAGAATACCGTGGGAAACTCCGGGTCTGTTAATGCCGGAAAACCGCAAGGGTAGAGGTTTTCTCAAAATGATGGGTCTAAAGAGGAATCCAGACTTGACATGTTTGTACGAAAGGTACGGTCACAACAAATCTTGCCGTACTTATCCTGACGAGATCGCCCTTACATCATTGGGGCATATTCATCGAAGGGTCTTTGTCTTCATGTTCTGTTTCTTGGGAATGATAGTGTTTCCAATGAAGAAAGCATGAATCCATACCTGGCTAGCTATGGTCACAAAAACTCTAATGGAAGGAATTGACGGACAACTATTCAGTCCTGTGCCAATGATCATTGCAGAAATATACCGAGCCCTAGAAAGGTGTCAACAGGGAGCCAAACATTTCGAGGGTTGTAATCTGCTACTTCCACTTTGGCTCATGGAACATCTCCAAAGAGGTCAGTACCGACAGGAAATCCATCGAAGGGACTGGGAGAATCATATCGCGTTTCATCACCCAAAGCGAATGAATTACATGCCCAACATGTTTGTCCAACTGGGGAATACTAGAGAACAAGTCGAACTCTTTGATAATTGGACTGAAGACCGGGTACAATGGATGTTCGAGTGGTTCTCTACTGAAAAATTAATCGTTCGATCCAGGGATGCGCCATTTTTGATACTGATCGGTTTGAGGGGGACCTACTCCTATGTCCCTCTCCAAGTTATGAGACAAGCTGGTAGGAAGTAGGTTATACCAAGGGTCGACAAGATGAGTCACTTCCGAGCTAACTTCCCGAATGACGATAGTCCACACAGGTGCCAAGGTCAGCATATGTGGCATTGCAAAATTGTCTTGAGAAAGGACACCATCGAACCAGACAGATACCATGCTGGTTGTACCCCATACTATTCAAGCTGGCTGGATGACAATCATAACGGTCTGGGTCAACCCGGGTTTGTTCGAGGTCACAGGATCATCGATGAAAAGGCTGAGGCAGAGGTCAAGTACAACCAATCTGCGTAAGAGGATTCGGGAATGTGAAAATGAGCACCGTGAAATACAAGAAGCCAATCAAAAACTAATTGAAGAATGGAAGGATATGGCTGTCAGCGCCAACAAACGACTGGTCTGTTTGGGGCGGGGTATAGTGGAACTGGAAAAGAAGTTTCTGAAGAGGGTTGAAGACTATCGAATTGCTGAAGGAAATGAAGGTGGACATCTTGCCAGAGCTTACTTGCTACTAGGGTTGCGCAAGCTGGGAGAGCTGTTCGATGGAGCCAACAACGCCAAGTTTTGGGAAGGTCCCTCCGGGAAATAGATAGGAATTTCCATTTTTCGCTCTATAAGATGTAATAAGGCAAATGGCCATTAGTGACTTTTATCTTCTTATTATTTAGTGTCGTTTTGGGATTCGTCTACCTTTTATCAATAAAATGAGGGATTTAGCATTCTAAGTTCTACAAATTAACTTGTTACTAGGCCGACCTCGGGCACGATGAGGCCCCCAAAATTAGGACGCACTTTATATTTCCTGCACTACGTGTTTAAATATTGCAACCTTTTTTTTATAATCCTTACTGACTTATTACCTTTCTTTTTTGTTTATTCCCCTCCCCAAAGGTTAGTTCGTGAACTCTGGCAACATCATCATATTTTACGAGATCTAGGGGCCCTCTACCTACTCCTCCTCCCAGTCCTGTCAGACACAAAAATGAAAGGAAAATGGAAGATTCGAACAAATCAGCTGAACGAGTAGAGGTCGCTCATGGTACTCTGGTCCCCAAGGAAAATGCATCCCAACTGGAACAAAAGCTGTTGAAGTTTCAGGAAGAACTTGATCAAGTCCGAAATTTGGCAAGTCTGTCGTTTCCCCTCACCACTCCAGAGGTTACCGTCCCAAACACTCAAAATCATGTACCTCCACAAAATATCCAAAGCAACAAAACCATCCCACTCCTCACCACCAGTGCAATACTTGCCACACTTCCAAGAATACTCCACTACTCATCCCGGAACCTTTGAACTCAACAAATGACAACCGTTACACCCAACACAATATCCCCATCTACGTGGAGACTGTGCCACAGTCCACCCAGCCCGTCTCAAGTATGCCCAAATCCAATGATAAGGACTCACTCATTAGAAATTTGGCCGAAGAGCTTAAAAAGTTGACTAGCAGAATTCAAGGCGTTGAAGGCAGTAAGGGGATTGATGGGCTAAACTATGAAGATCTGTGCATAAAGCCCGATGTTGAACTGCCCGAAAGGTAAAAACCTCCCAAGTTCGAAATGTTTTATGGAACAGGGGATCCAAGGTTCACCTGAGAACATACTGTGACAAGCTGATTGGAGTGGGAAGAGATGAGAAAATCCGCATGAAACTTTTCATGAGGAGCTTGAAGGCAGATGCCTTATCATGGTACATTAACCAGGATCAGAAGAAGTTGTCAAGCTGGGTAAGCATGGCGTCTGATTTTATGGACAGATTCAGGTTCAATACGGAGAACGCGCCAGATGTGTTTACATCCAAAACTTGAAGAAGAAACCCACAGAGACCTTCCGCAAGTATGCAAGTCGCTAGAGATCAGAAGGTTCTAAGGTCAGACCGGCCTTAGAGGAAGAACAAATGAACAAGTTTTTCGTTCGGGCTCAGGATCCACAATATTATGAGAGGTTGATGCTGATTGAGAATCATAAATTTTTTGATATCATCAAGCTAGGAGAAAGGATCGAGGAAGACATCAAGAGTGGTATGGTTACAAACTTTGAAGCCTTGCAGGCTACCAATAAGGCTTTACAATCTGGTGGTACATCAAAGAAAAGGGACGTAGGTGCTGTAATGGTTGCACAGAGAACCAAATTCCCCATCAAGTATCAAACATACCCAATACCTCCAATCACCTATCAGCCTACCCCAAAATACCAAGCACCCTTACCCACTTACCAAACTCGACCACCCACTTATCAATCAGCTCGACCTCCCGCATATCACCCCGCTTAACCTAAATACTCCCAACCGGCACATGTTTACCAAGCCTACAACACCCAACCATCCCATTATCAATCACCTCCCCCACGTCAAAACTTCCCTAGACAACGACAAAAATTTGACTGTAAACCTCCCAAATAGTATACCGCCATTGCTGAACCAATCGACCAACTATACGAAAGGCTCAAAGCTACTTGTTATGTCACCCTTATCCCTGCTATGACACCTGAAAACCCTTCTCAGTGGGACAATCCAAATAAATCATGTGCATACCATTCCAGCATGAAAAGACATACCATTGATGAATTCTGCTCTGTGAAGGATAAGATCCAGATGTTGATTGACAACAAGATCATTGTACACAAAGAGCCTGCTCCGAATGTCCGCAATAACCCTATGCCAGACCACAAAGGTGGGGGAGTTCACATGATTCAGATAGAGGTTGATTGGGACCCCAAGGGATCAATCGGTTTAATCATAGAAGGCGACGATCCAAAGAAGCCAGTGGTCGCCCGCAATCCGATCGTGGTCCAAATTCAACCTTCTGGGGACGCCGAGGTAAACATGTCCATGCCACTCGAGTTTGAAGCACCACCCTCCGCAAAGACACCAGCCCTGATTGAGGTTGAGTTTATGTCACCAGCAAACACACCTACACCCTTTGAAGTTGCAGTCTTACCACCTGAGAAGCCTGCTCCGTTCAGAGTAAAGATAGCCACGCCAATTCCGGTGGCAATGTCGGCCATAACACCGTTTCATACGAAGGCTATACCATGGGACTACACAGCCGAGGCCAAAAAAAAAGGGAAGGTCATGTTCGGTGAAACCGTTGTGGCATAGGGTATGACAAGAACCGGCAAGGTTTATACCCCGGAGCATTTGGCTGAGTCAAGCAAGTAGGCCTCTAGTCGGCTAACCATCACTGAAACTGGGCCAGATGATCTCTGGAGAAAGATACAAGACAAATAATACTCAGTTATTGATCAGCTGAACAAAACACCAGCACAGATTTCTATCCTGGCTTCGCTACAATGTTCTGATGCGCACAAGAATACCTTGTTAAGAGTGTTGAGTGAGGCGTATGTACCAAGTAACATCACTGACGGAGATATGGCTAACATGGCAGGTCAGGTGTTGGAAAGTCAAAAAATCACTTTTGACGAAGATGAGCTGCCGCCAGAGGGGTTGAGTCACAACAAGGCATTGCACATCACCGTGCAATGCTGAAATTATTTTATTACCAGGATCCTGGTCGATGGAGGGTCCAGTCTCAACATTTGTCCGTTGGTAACACTCAAGACATTGGGAAAGGGGCTGCATGAGATCAAGGATGGTGCCATCAACGTCAAAACTTTCGACGGTTATCAAAGGTCTACTATTGGGGAAATTAGCCTGTGTTTGCAAATGAGGCCTACTTGGTTCAATGTTGATTTCCAAGTGATGGACATTCCGGCATCATACAACTTGTTGATAGGACGACCATGGATTCATGTCGCATGGGCCGTAGCGTCAACACTACATCAGACAGTGAAGTTTGAATGGAACCACCAAGAGGTGATCATTCACGGCGACGGTAGTAATCTCATATACAGTCGCCAGACCATTCCAACAATTGGAGGAAGGAGAAGGATAAGCGGGGAAACTCACTACCACATTGAGCGAGTCAACGTTGTTGATAAGGATAAGTGGTGGGACAACAAAATTGAAAGCATACTGAACTGGAGCGGATATGAACCTAGCAAGGGACTTGGCAAAAATCTCCAAGGAATCGCTAAGACCATCAAGCTCAAGAAACATGGCACCACCTTCGGATTTGGGTATGGGTATACTTGGGAGGAATTCAACCACTGGTCGCCACCATGGCGCGGCCCTTACTTTCCTTTGGAGCAGCCAATACTGCATTTGGAGCAAACTTTCTAGCCGACCGAGGTCATCTACGGGTCAGAAGAAGAAGAAGCACTGGCAGCAATGAGGAATTTGTTCCTGGAAGACGATAATATGGATTGTTGTGTCATTCTTGAGGAGGAGGGGGAGGAAGGCCCTTCCATACAGGCTGTAAGCAGAGGAGCATGCCTCAATAACTGGACCGTCAGAACCACCAGAGCCCGGCGAGCCTCGGGGTAGCAAGGCTGAACAAGCATCATGCACTATTTTATTTTACTAGTTTACTTTCCTTTCGCATTTTCTTTTTCTGCAAGAAAGAGCGCCAATGTTCAAAAACAGTTATGGAATTTATCAAAGCATTTCGATTTTCATACTCTTATTATTTTCTCTCATTACTTATGCATCATTACTATTAGTTATCTTGATGAACCAATAACTGTGACATAAAACGAGACAACACAAAAAACGGACATAGATTCAGAGGAAGATGATATACCGGAAGAGATTGTTAAAGAAGTTGAGAATTTTGAGAACAGACCAAGGTCCAACCTATGCGAGACTGAGATTGTCAAAGAAACACGGATCAGCGTTCATTTGTCACCATCAGAAAAGAAAGAATACAGAGAGTTTCTAAGAGAATATGAGGACATATTCGCCTGGTCGAACGATGACATGACTAGTCTGAGTACATCTATTGTGGCTCACAAATTGCCAACCGATCCAGCATGTCCGCCAATAAAACAAAAGCTTAGAAAGTTCAAGCTAGATATGAGTTTGAAAATCAAGGAAGAAGTCACTAAGCAGGTAAAAGCTAAGGTTCTCAGGGTAGTGGAATATCCAACATGGTTAGCCAACATTGTGCCAGTACTGAAGAAGGACGGGAAGGTTAGAGTCTGTGTCGACTACGGGATATCAACCGGGCCAGTCTAAAAGACAACTTCCCCTTGCGAAACATACACATCATGATTGACAATTGTGCCAAGCACGAGTTGCAATCCATTGTAGATTGTTTCATGGGGTATTATCGGGGTCTGGATGGATGAAGAAGATGTTGAGAAAACGGCTTTTACTACGCCGTGGGGAATGTACTGCTACAAGATGATGCCATTCGGGTTAAAGAATGCAGGGGCCACCTACATGAGGGCCATGACTACTATTTTTCATGACATGATACACAAGGAGATCGAAGTATATGTGGATGATGTCATCATCAAATCCAAGAAAGTCGCTGATCACATGGAAGATCGGAGGAAATTTTTCAACAGACTGAGAAGATAAAACCTGAAACTAAATCCCACAAAATGTGCATTCGGGCTTCCAATTGGAAATTGCTTGGGTTCATTGTGAGTCGTCGGAGAATAGAACTGGATCCATCGAAGATCAAAGCCATTCAAGAATTGCCACCACCAAGGAACAAGAAATATGTGATGAGCTTCTTGGGGAGACTTAACTACATCAGTCGGTTCATAGCACAATCTACAATTATCTGTGAGCTGATCTTCAAGAGGTTAAAGAAGGATGCCGCCACCGAATGGATTGACGACTGCCAGAAAGCTTTCGACATAATCAAGGAATACTTCTCAACGCCACCAGTTTTGGTCCCGCCCGAGCCGGATAGACCTTTACTACTTTACATTGTAGTGCTAGATGGTGCCTTCGGTTGCGTCCTGGGGCAGCATGATGAGACAGGGAAGAAAGAACATGCCATTTACTACCTCAGCAAAAAGTTCACCCCGTACGAGGCCCGTGATTCTCTATTAGAACGCACCTGCTGTGCTTTAACTTGGGTAGCCCAGAAGTTGAGGCATTACTTCTGTGCCTATACTACATATCCCATATCAAGGATGAATCCTTTGAAATACATCTTTCAGAAGCCCATGCCCTCTGGCAAGCTCGCCAAGTGGCAGATCCTGTTGAGTGAATTCGACCTTGTCTATGTGACCCAGGAAGCAGTCAAAGGATAGGCACTAGCGGATCACCTTGCTGAAAACCCTGTGGATGGAGAATACGAGCCTCTGAAGATGTATTTTCCAGATGAAGAAGTATCATTCATAGCAAAAGATATTGTAGAGTCCTATGACGGTTGGAGAATGTTTTTCGACGGAGCAACAAATTTTAAAGAAGTCGGCATAGGAGCGGTCCTAGTATCAGAAACCGGTCAGCACTATCCGCTATTCGCCAAACTCAGGTTCCCATGCACCAACAACATGGCCGAGTACGAAGCCTGCATCTTAAGGCTCAAGCTGGCCATTGACATGAACATCCAAGAGTTGCTAGTAATTTGGGACTCAGACCTACTCATACATCGGGTACGAGGAGAATGTGCGACCAAGAATTCCAAGATACTCCCTTATCTGCACCATGTACAGGAGTTGAGAAAGAGGTTCACAGAGACTGAGTTCCAACATGTTCCCAGAGTACAGAATGAGTTTGTCGATGCATTAGCTACTTTGTCATCCATGATACAACATCCGGATACGAACTTCATTGATCATTTTCCGGTGAAAATCCAAAATCAGCCATCTTATTATGCTCATGTCGAAGAAGAAGCAGATGGAAAACCTTGGTTTTGTGATATCAAGGAATATTTGGCAAAAGGAGAATACCCGGAGCTTGCAAATACTATTTAGAAGCGCACGCTTCGAAGATTGTCCAATAATTTCTTTCACAGCGGAGGAATCCTTTATAGGAGGACTTTGGATTTGGGATTACTAAGGTGTGTCGACGCGAAGGAAGCATCTAAACGGCTAGATGGAATTCATGCCGGGACCTGTGGTCCACATGTGAACGACTGTCTTAGCCAAGAAGATACTGAGTGCTGGTTATTTTTGGATGACCATGGAGACAGACTACATCTAGTACGTCCGAAAATGCCACCGCTACCAGATACATGCAGACATGATAAGGGTGACACCAAATGAGCTTAATGCAACATGCTCACTGTGGCCGTTCGCCGCTTGGGGAACGGATGATAGTAGACCAAATGGGTTGAAGAAGCATCTTACAAAGCAGTGACTAAGAAAGTCGTGGCAGACTTCGTCCGCGATCGTATCGTCTGTCGGTTCGGGATTCCAGCGTCAATCATTAGTGATAATGGCTCCAACCTTAACAGTGACTTAATGAAAGCTATGTGTGAAACCCTCAAGATCAAACACAAGAATTCCACAGCCTATAGGCCCCAGATGAATGGAGTTGTAGAAGCCGCCAACAATCAATTCAGATGTAGTCAAGCGCTACTATGTGTAATGTTATGTTTTTCCTACATGATTTCATCNATTCAATAAAATTTTCATTTCCCCCCGCAATTGGAAACTAGGGTAGAATTTTGAAGAGGACTCTCAAAATTCTGAAGTAACTTCAGCCGATCATCGCATGCAACCGTTAGAAGCAGCATACCAGTAAACTGGGACAGAATTTTGAGGAGGACCCTCAAAATTCCGAAGCGAGAGAGGTTGCAATGTCCTGAACCACATCACAATCGTCGGTTCATCTCAAAACTATTTCTTAAATATATACTTATGTCATATCTTTAACAAACTCGTGCATGTTTATGACAAAAATCATTTTGTTCATCAATGGTACCCCTAAGTACATACTGTGCCATCAGATCAAAGTCGAACAGGTCAAGCAAAGTCAGCGGGGACACGAACTAACCTTTCCCCTTTACAAACTCACGATTTTTCTTTGGATGCAGGCACCCAAGTCACAAAATCATCGAATATATTATGCAATAATACTGTTGAGGAATACAATTCCCAAAATCATCACACCTATTCGCATTTGCTATCGCACACATTATCCCCAACAGCCACAATATCACAATCAGCTACCAGCTATCAACTAAGAAATTTTATTACTATTCTCCTTTTATCTCCATCTGCATTCTTGCATTCCATGAGGCTACCATTCTGCCTTCTGAGACTAAGCTCTATCTCCATCTGCATTTCCTGCATTGCATAAGGCTACGATCCTGCCTTTTGAGGTTAAGCTCTACCTCCATCTGCATTTCCTGCATTGCATAAGGCTACCATTCTGCCTTCCGAGACTAAGCTCTGTCTCCATCTGCATTTCCTGCATTGCATAAGGCTATCATCCTGCCTTCCGAGGTTAAGCTCTATCTCCATCTGTATTTCCTGCTTTGCATAAGCCTACCATTCTGCCTTTCGAGACTAAGCTCTATCTCCATCTGCGTTTCCTGCATCGCATAAGGCTACCATTCTGCCTTCCAAGGATAAGCTCTACCTCCATCTGCATTTCATGCATTGCATAAGGCTACCATTCTGCCTTCTGAGACTAACCTCTGTCTCCATCTGCATCGGCTGAAAGATCACCATTTTATTTACATTTTGCATCTGCTGAAATATCGCCACCTTTATTTACATCTTACATCGGCTGAAAAATCGCCACTTCATTTACATCATGCATCGGCTGAAAGATCTCCATTTTACTTACATTTTGCATGGCTGAAATATCGACACCTTTATTTACGTCTTGCATCGGCTGAAAAATTGCCACTTCATTTAAATCCTACATCGGCTGAAAGATCGCCATTTTACTTACATTTTGCATGACTGAAATATCTCCACCTTTATTTACATCTTGCATCAGCTGAAAAATTGCCAATTCATTTAAATCCTGCGTCGGCTGAAAGATCGCCATTTTACTTACATTTTGCATGGCTGAAATATCGCCACCTTTATTTACGTCTTGCATCGGCTGAAAGACCGCCATTCACTTACATTTTGCATAGCTGAAATATTGCCACCTTTATTTACGACTTGCATCAGCTGAAAGATCGCCTTTTTACTTACACTTCCATGGGCTGAATAATCACCACCTACTGCATTTCATGGGCTGAAAGATCGCCAAATTGTCCAAGGGTGTCATTGTTCGGAAGCACCATTCGCATAGCCCGAGAACGCCATGCCATGGCCTGAGGACCCCTTTTATCATTTGCATATCATTATTCAAAGGCATCATAGCTCGGAGGCATCATTCTCATAGCCCGAGAGCATCATTTCATGGCCTGCAAATCCTTTATCATACGTTTCACGGCCCAGGACGTCACGGTCTGAGGACGTCATCCTAACCGTCCAAAGACAGCATTCATGGTCCGACGGGAACCTGCATCATGTTTAAATTTTTTGCAGAATATACGCTTGTATTGCTTATTTGCAGGTAAACCGGCTAGCAACGACCTTCTCAGCAGGAGCGAGCACGCTCTAGTTCTCGCAGCCCTATTAAGCTTTAACCATCCATCTATTAAAATCTTTACTGAACTATGACCGGCCATCATATTAGCAAATAAACGTATTCCTGAGCTTAATGCTCCAAAACAATAAGGGATTAGCTCTACCTGAATATCGCGTCCGTTCTTAAAAGATCTCCATCGGCATATTCCGCCAACGGATCCTGAACTACATATGGCCTGATTCCTGTAAAACTAGGAATATGTAGGCAGCTCAGGAAATAGACCATAGACAACCTCTTCAAACCATTTCACTCGGTCAAAATTGGCCATCGTATCTTTACCCGACAACTCTTTCATCCTTCCGAGGGTAAAGAGGGGCAGCTGTTGATACTCAATTATTCCCTGTTTATTTTATATATGCAAAATACTTTCAAAAATAAGATATGTATGCATATATAAGTGTGTCCAAAATTTTTAGTATTTTTCCTAATTTTTAAAGGATTTTTAAATCAAATTATTTCCCTATTTTAGCGATACAAAAACAAATAATTATTCCTCAAATTATCATTTTGGTGATTAATTTATTTTATTCTCATATTTATCCCAAAATATAGCTAAGTTAATGTTTACACATTTTTACAAATTTATTTAGTATTTTTTAAAGCTAAATTGCATATAATTGCAATATTAGCCTATTTTAAGAATTAATTGCGTTTATCATTACAATATTAGTTCCAGTATTTTTAATTTAATATTTCTATATTGTTAATTAATTTATCACCTTTAATTTGTTTTCAGAAATCATTTTACTACTTTTATAAAATAAAAAGGGAAAAAGTGGTTATTTAAAATCTAACCCTATTTCATTTCAATTGTAGCCCAAATCGACAACCCCAATTAAACCAATTTCAATCTCAATTGGACCTGCCCAAATCTAAAATTATCCACCCATGACCCAACTTAATCCAACCCCCCCAGCCCCCAATAATCTAGGCCATTGATCAAATTGATTAACAGCCACGATCCCTTCCTTCCTTTTTAATTTACCAAACCCCCTCACCCTAGATCATTTCACTTGAGACGCCGCCTTTGAATCCCTTCACCCCCCTCAAACTCTCTCGAACCTTCTCTGAACCCTAGTCGTCTCCTACCATCTTCCACCATGAAACCCACCGGAAACCATGGCTTCTCAAGCTGTGGGAGTCCTATACTCACCTCTTATTGCTCCTATGTGCTTTATACCTGAGATTCGAGGCCTGACTTTGAAGTTTTTCACTCAGACCTCTGTCAATTCAAGGTTCTTCGGTCATCTCCTCTCTTGCTCCGACATACTATAGTTGTTTGAGTCTGATTCCGACCACTCCGACTCAGGTGAATGACCTTTCAAAACCTTTCTCATTCTAGGGTTCTTCTGAAACCCTAACCCTGCGAGGTTTTCTCCGATTCTTTTTAGATCTGTTATGTATCTATGCTCTCTTTGAGTTTTCAAACGATTTCCCTAACTTTTCTTTCGAAAATTACTTTTTAAAACCTTTCTTTTCCGATTTAGGGTTTTCAGGAAAGTGTTCAAGTGTTTTTATGATTTTTCTTCTTTGATATTCGTGTGTTTGCCTCTGTTGTGTTCTCGTATCATCTCTTGTATGCTTCTCTTACTGTGTTTTCCTATACTATGGTCTCGTAGACTTCTCCACTGTATTTGTGACATGTTCTTGTATGTTTATCTTACTGTATACTTTTCTGCTATACTTTTTTGGTGTTCTTGTGTTCTTCTACTATATTTTCCCACTAAGTTTTTAATTCTCTTTGTTTGCCTTCTACTTAGCCCTGTTTAGGTTTCTTCTAAGCATGTTTTCTCTACTGTTCTTATCAGTATTTGCCAGTATGTTCTTTGAATCCTTTTACTGCAATTGCATTGTTACTTTGCTATCATATTTTCTCATAAGTTCTGTTGCTGAAGAAGCATGTTTCTTTTGTGAAACTTCTAAACATGATTTCGATTCAATTGCCTGCCCTCTCACCTTTGCTTTACGGTTTGCTTGAACTGGAGTTTTAATTTGAAACCCCTAAATCTTTCACACTAACTTTGAGTCTCTGAACTGAATTTGGACAATTGTTTTCATACAATACTGAACTTTGTGCTAAACTACTGGTTTTTTTTTACTAATTTACATGACATTCTTCTTTCATGCTCACATGCTCCTTATATATGATGAATTTTCCTCTAAAGGGTTTTCAAATTTGCAACTAGTGTAAACTTCCTTCTGAATATAGCTTGATTGATTTCTTTCCATCTTTTATTGATTTCCTATGTGACTCGACTTAGGTAAAATCCTTCTTCTTCTTTTTTGACTTGGTTCATTCATACCAAATTTCAGTCCTTATGATTTATTGGCTGATAATTGATTACCTTTCCTTATTTGCACAAACCGTGTATTGCCAAAACCCTGTCCTTAAATAACTCTTATGTATTTAACTCTAATTGCCTACTTTGCACAAAGTTTTTATTTAATTCCTTTACTTAAATGTTTTTACCCGTCTGAAACTAAATCCCTTAATTAAAGGGAGTCTTATGTAATTGATTTACAATCAGTCTTCAATTATTTTTCTTATCTTATTTTCCCATGACATTCACATTATAAAAACATGACTCTTTAACACAAAGCACTCACGTTTTTAATAATCCTCCGCTACTACAATTCACAATTCTTCTGAACTCTTACTTACACATAATACAACTCTCTCTTCTTGTCTGCATCCTGACTTTCACAAGACTACTGTTTTTCCCTATTTGTTTCCTTGAAACTGGTATGTCCTAATTTTAGTTTTCAGCATCATCACAATGTGTTTACATACAGCTTTCTACATCTCTATCTCTTTACTACTTGTGCAGAGTTAAATACCTGAACTAGCATGTTGATTTCCTTTTGCTTATTTCTGCTATGAATCCATGTCCCTATTCCCTTTATGTGCTTTGAGTAACAAGTTTAAAACATAGCAATATGCAAGTTATTGTCTATGGATTAAACTTGATCCCTTAGGGGATCCTGGCCTCTAAACAATGTGTTCTAGTAGGCTTATGGGTGTGCCAGCATCTCTCAGTGTTGGGTTATGCTCACTAGCCTGCTTTTATCTCTTGCAACTCCTTATTCCCTATACCCCTGTGTGTATTAATGTGAACTGTTTCCCTTTCCCTGTCCCCTTCCAGAATCTTGCACTTGCACTCTCTCTTAGTTCCTATGTTCTGCCCCCCTCTTGTGAGCCTTGCCTTGGGACCTTGAGTTCCCTCTAAACTTGGACACTTGAGGGCTGGCCCTTCCACACTGCACTGTGTCCTAGTCTGGTAATGTATATGGGGTGTAAGCACTGCTTGGAGTCCATGTGAGGCTCTTATGGAACTCTGACACATCCCAAATGAGAGAAAGGCTTTTGAAATCTGATCTTTGGAGTTGGTTTAATTCATACTTCAGACGGGAAGTCTTAATCAGGCTCTCATTGGTTGTAATTTTTAATTTCTGATGTATTTTCTTTATGTTCATTGGGCTGTAAGAACTTTGTAATAATCTTTTGGGGATGATTTGTGAAAAGAGAGGGGTAACCATGCATGTATATGGGTAGATAAGTTGCCTATAGGAATCTCTAATTTCTGCATTTTTCATATAGTTACTATATCTATAAGACTTCTGCATTTTCATATAGTTACCATGCCTATAAGCCTTTTGCATTTTCTTTATGCAGCTACCATGTCTATAAGCAATGTTACATCCTCATTTAGTTACCATGTCTATAAGAATTTCTGCATTCTCATTTAGTTAGCATGTCTATAAGAACTTCTACATTTTCATTTAGTTATGATGTCTATATGAACTTCTGCATTCTCATTTAGATACCATGAATATAAGAACTTGTGCATTCTCATTTAGATACCATGAATATAAGGATTCTGTACTTCCATGTAGATATTATGTCTATAGCTTCTGCACATACACGTAGAAAATATGCCTATAGGTCCTTTCTGATTCTTGCATACCCGCTTTTCACTAGGCAAACTTGTCTATAGGTCTTAAATAACCAAAAATGTAATCAGATATCACGCAATGCTTAGATATCATGTTGTGGAATTTTTGTATTCTTCTATGTCTATAACAAGGTTTTAAGTGGCAAACACATAGAAAGCATGCCTATAGGGGTTCTAATTCCAATCTGAATCGCCTCACTCGTTGGTAAGTTTAAAAACTAGCGGTAATAACGTATTACCAATGGCAGAACTTGTGCTCGTTTTTTTAACTGGCAACTTTCTTTTTAACTAAATCAATCTGCAATCAGTTTTCTTCTTTTGTTTCTGAAATCAGTAGATATCATGCCTATCAGTTTCGTCTACCACTTAGGCAAGCCTTAGGATGAACTTATAAACTGAATCAGATTTTATTAACTACAACCGGCATGCAGGCTGATTCGGACTTCTTATCTGGACTATGTAATAAATCTGTCTGCCACCAATCCTTTTTTTTAATGTTTTAATTAGACCTTAAACGGTACATGTAAGACATGCTAAACTATGTGCTTTTTTCTGGTTTAAAGGAGGTTTATCTGAGCCTTGTTATTTGTTTATATGCTCTCCCCTAAACTTGCTATATGTGTTTTGATTGTCGCCTTAGTATTTTAACCTTTTGAAACCACAAATAAGCCCAACATCTCCTCCCTTTAGGATTACTAATCCCCAATACCTCCGGGATTGATAGTTTCGGGGCGGGTAATAGCATGCAATAAGTAAACGAGACCATTCCGCGTTTTAATACCTCAACGGGGTGGGAAGGGTAGATATGGATATAATGACCACGCGATAACACCATGTGTATAAGTTATTACCGGGTGTTGTGTGGGGTGATCTATATTATTAATAAACCTAGGACCCCTTTTCCTTTGTTCTCTGTTTCTTTTAAGTCTTTTGAACGTTTCTTCTAAATCAACTCTCTTTAATGCTTTTCGACTTTGGTTATTTCTAACCTTTATGTGAAAATACCCTTCTTATTTGAAGACTTACTTGTCTATATGTTAATTGTACCTTAAGTCACAACAATAGCTTTGCCGGGAACCACACTAGTTGATTTTGAGGGGTGCCTAACACCTTCCCATTGGAATAATTTCAAGCCCTTACCCTATCTCTAGTTATCCAAACAAACCCTTCTTAGTGTCCTAATGCACTTAAACCCAATTCCCAAAAAGGAACAAGTTGTCCTCCCAAATGTCATAAACCCAATTTCGCGAGAGAAAGGGGGCGCGACAATGACATATGTTGAGGGGTTTTTGAGCGTGTATACGCATACCTTTGCGTCTGGTCCCCCCGACTGGGTCGTGCTTGAGTTCTGTCGGAGATATCGTGTTACCTTGGCGTAGGTTAACCCGTCCCTTTGGAAGATAGTGCAGATGTTAAGGTAATTTGCTGATAAGCCGAGCTCAAATTTACCCCAGCCATCTTGTGAGGCTATACCAGCTGCTACGATATTAAGGTTTGATTGCTCTGCAGCGTCGATCCACTGGGTCTCCCATAGCTAACGGTGAGGAGCACGATGACCGGGGATGGATGAGCCGGTTTGTTTGGGCTCAGTCGATCGATATCCTCCCTGGAGAATTCTTGCTCGTTCTTGAGAAATGGCATTCCCCATGTAAGTGTCGTACCTGTATTATAACCTTGACCGGAGGCAGGCTCCATGATTATATTTTTCTGTTGCATTTTTTGTAGCGACTCCTTGGCTGCCGGAGGAGGTCCCTGATTTGGCTGAATGGTCTCGTATGCTGGCAGCTTGTTTGACCCATGATAGGTGCAGGTGGAAAGACTTGTAGAAGGGGAGATGGGAGGAAAAACATTATAGTAGGCGCTTTGTGGCTTATTTTCTGAAAGCGGTACTCTCCTTATTGGCGTACTAACTTGGCCATCACAGGTATTGGAGATTTTTTCGAGGTGAGGTCGTGCTCACTAGGGGAGGATGAGAGATTGCCAAACCTTGAGTCGAGGGTCGAGCTGCTCTGCTATGAGGCTGATTTGCAGAGAGTTTCAGATAGGGAGAAATCCCTTAGGCTCGTTTGTATGAGAAAGGAGAGCGAGTTGATATCCTTGCCGGAAGAGGCAGATCGGGCCTGGGGCCGTGAGAACCGCCTCGTAAACCAGGTATCTTGCAATTCATGTTGATCTATGTTCCTCCTTTTATCCTCGGAGAATAATGTTTCGATATCCCAGTTGGATAGTAAGACGGAGGAGCTGGAACGACTTAGGGCAAAGTTGGCTGGCCCAATCGTGAGTTCAATGAGCTACAGGCTCGTGCGGATGCCTAAGTTGCGGCCAAGGAGAGTGCTTTGGCTAAGGTTTTTGCCCTTGAAGCACAGATTTGTGCTGCTCATGCGAATGATTCTGTGCAAGCAAATATGATAGCGAGGATCAAGTCTGGGCTTTCGAAAATGAGGGTCGAGGTTGTGAATGCCCGGGCTGAAGATGTAATGAGCGGCACTAGGGCGGACCAGAAAACGGCAGCCTGTATAAGGAGTGCTACTTTTGCTAGAGCTGAGCTAAGGAGAACTCTCGACTGTGCAAGCAGTAGCAAAGAGTATGGGAGGTGCAAATCTCGGAGGGAAACTCTTGGGTAAATTCATGCCGGGAACTTCTATCTTTCGGAAGAGATCGAGGTAGCCAAGGCGAAGGTATACGATGCCAAGTTCTTTTGTCCGATGCCGAAGATGGCGAGGACAGGGCCATTGCGCCATACTCCCAAGAAGGGGTTGTTTACTTCTTTCTTTGCCTTTATGTACATGGTTTTCATAGTGTGCAGTAAGTTGAGCTTGTATTTTATCATTGTATCTGTAAGAAAACCCCTGCGGCTTTATTTTACCGTATCTCTTTCTGTCACGAATTTGGCCAGGTGAATTGGTCTTCGATTTGGTAGGAATCCTTAGATTCGTGATATGGCCTCGGGGCTCATTAGGCTGGGGATAATGGCTCTAATGCCTCGGGTTGAAGTGACCTCTCAGTGTAAGCTGGCATTCGAGCTTTAATGCTTTTTTTCTAGGGCATTTTTAGGTAACTATTTTGGGTTTAGTCTCCGAATCAGTTTTAGATTCGAGCACATTCGACCCTCAAGTTTTCAAATTTGCATGGGCTGGCGACAACGGCTCTTACGCCTCTGGTCGATGTGACCTTTTATGTGTAAGTTGGCATTTGAGCTCTTATGCCTTTTGTCCTGGGGAATTTTCAGGTAACTATTTTGGGTTCAGTCTCCGAATAGGGTTACGACTCGAGCGCATTGGACCCTCAAGTATTAAGATTTTTGTGGGCTGGCGACCATGGTTCTTATGCCTTGGGTCGAAGAGACCTTTTGTGTGGGCTTTATTTTCCCTTGCTAAGGACTTTTTGCAACAATATTTGCCTAACTCTTCGATGGTTCAAGAAGAACCTTGATTACAAGCCATTTTGTGGCGATGATCGAGCACCTTGGGAGGGTTGTCTCGGAGGCTGAGTAGCTCAAAGCCTGTGATTTGGAGTTGATATGGTTGAAGCTCTTTTGCCTGTGCCGAGGGTAGCCTGTTTAACCGGTTCTTTCCGAAGTAGATTCGAAGTAATTAATGACCTGTGATTTTGTAGTGACGGTCGGACGTCCCCGAGTTGCGTTAGTTTGTCTGGTACAACCTTATGACCGTAGTCATTTGTGCTTGGGCGGAGCCGTTTGTGATCCCAAATAAAGTAGTTTGGGCATCTATATCGAGGGTATACCATTTTAGGGGTCCTACAAGTTTGATACATAGCCTAAACTTTGAGATCGGGTTTATGCCTTTAGCAAGGTATTACAAAATTTTCATGTCATTGGGCTCTTACAATTTTCAGATACTTGGTACAAGTATGGTTCATGCCTTGCTTGAGGTCTCACAGGTGTTGCCACTTGGTACAAGTGTGGTTCATGCCTTTCTTGAGGTCTTATAGATGGTGTTGCTGCCTTATGTAGGTCTTACGAGACCGAATCTACCCACTTGGGGTCTTATGTCCTCGAGTTTTGTAATGAATGGTGCTTGGAGACAGTCCTCGAGTTAACGAGGGAATCCTGGCTCGGGAGCCATTTATTGGTAAGCTTTGTGTTACCTCATTGAGGGCATACAACTTTGGCGATTCCGACCCTGAGGTCATGCGTTTTTTGAGATTTTGATGCCAGTCCCCGAGTGTTCGGGACACTTTTGGCCTTGGAGTCATATTGTGATTTTCATGTTGCCTCATTGAGGGCATATGAGCTTGGCGTCCCGATCCGGAGGTCATTCAGAGATTAATTTGTCGGTGCGTGTCTCCGAGTGTTCGGGACGCTTTGACGGAGGAATAGGTTTTTTTGCGAAAAATGTTGTGTTTCTTTTGTAGTGTGAAATGCTTCGACGAATGGTATTCTTCAATTACTTGGTACAAGTATACATATTCTCGCCGTTAGGGGCCTGGCTACACGGACACGGCTCGTTTGACCGTTTGGCTCGGAATATTATTTTCTTATTGGGACCCCATTTGGCGTTTCTTGGTTGTTCCAATGAATGGACTTCTGGGGGAATATCCTGCCATGTTCGAGGCTGATTGCAAAAGAAGCCTTGAATACTTGTTGACTCTTCCTTAGGTAGCATGTGGATGTTGCCTCGTTAAAAACCTTGCCGGTAAAAACCCATTTCGGGATAACAATTCGACCGAAGGAAAAGAATGCAGCGGATGCTTTAAAACCTTAAGGTCTTCGAGCTGGACTAGCATCTCGACTACTTCGATCGGGTGCCTGCATGAGATTTAGTGCGAAATATAAAATGACAAAAAAGGATGAAAATACCTTAGTGGCGATGGCGCTTTTGGCCTTGGCATTCGTTCGGCGGACGTGGTACGGTCCTTTAGTCGGATACAGCAGAGAGCATTTTTTAAAAGATCACATGGATGATATGTTTTGGCTCTTCGCCTCATACTTTTTGGTTGTTTCTCTTTCCCGAAACTAGTTTTTGACTCGGTTGATGAGGAATTCCCGGAGGTGACCATTGTCGAGTAACCGGACCACTTCCTCCCGGAGCTGTCGGCAATCCTCGGTTCTATGTCCGTGTGTGTTGTGGAATTCACACACTAGGTTATGGTTCCTTTACAAAGGATCCGATTGCACAGGCCTGGGCTACCTGGCATCATTGATTTTCCTGAAGACAATATCCAATGTGTCGGCGTTGAAGTTGTATTCTGACAGGCCAGGTGCCTATGCTTGTCCTGTGTTCCTGTCAAATTTGGCTCTGTTGATTAGTCCCCGAGGATTCTGCCCTCTGTCTATCTTTTGGTCGTTTCGAGGTGGGTTACGCTCGAGGCGTTCCTTCAATCTTCGATGTATGGTTAATATCTTTCTTTGTTTGGCTTTGGCTCCTTCGCCAGGAGCCTGTTTGGGTACACCAAGCTCGAGAGGGCTCCCAGTTGGTCCTCCTCGACCCTAATTTTTGACTGGTATCGGTTACGAACATCCAACCAAGTCACGGCGGGGTATTCGACCAGATTCTGTTACAGCTCCTTCTAAGCGACCGAGCTTCATTCATTCAAATCTTGAGTGAAGGCCTGTACCGCCCAGTCATCAGAGACCGATGGTAGTTCCCTTATTTCCATTTCAAAGCGAGATACAAATTCTCGCAGTATCTCGTTCTCCCTTTGCTTGATTCTGAAGACGTCGGATTTCCTGGTGGCCTCCTTGATGGCCCCGACATGCGCCTTTATGAAGGAATCTGCCAACATGGCAAATGAATCTATAGAGTTTGGGTCCAAGTTATGATACCACATCATCGCCCCTTTAGAAAGTGTTTCTCCAAATTTTGTCAGCAGAACGGACTCGATCTCGTCGTCCTTCATGTCATTGCCCTTTACTGCACAGCTCTACGCGGCAACGTGTTTATTGGGATCCGAGGTACCACTGTATTTCATAAACTTTGGCATTCTGAACTTCTTTGGAATGGGATTCGGGGCCGCTTCTTGTGGGAACGACTTCTGTATGAACTTCTTCGAGTTCACACCCTTTAAGACTGGGGGCGTTCCTGGAATTAAGTCGACCCTAGAGTTGTAAGTATTAACCTTCTTATCGTTGGCTTCTATCCTTTTCTCGCTAGATTTGATCCTTCCGGTGAGGTCCTCGAGCATCTTTACGATGGTAGGATTAGCTATCGACCCATTATTGCTTGATCTCTCTGGTACCTGTTCGGTCGGGTGAGCTATCCCCGGTGCTACTATGCTAGGAGTTTTCTAGCGACTTTGCAGCTGATCAATAGCCAACTGTTGTGACTGCAACATTTTGAAAATAACATGAAGGCTAACTGGCCGTTCTTCCCAAGGTGGGGATTTTTTGGCTTCCCGTTGGTCGCCTTAGGGTATGCTCCTGTTAGTGTGTGAGCTTATTTTGATGTGTCGAGCGTCGCCTGAGACTTCGTTCACTAGAATCGTCCCTGGTGCGTTCTCAAGGTTTTATGGTGGTTCACCAGCACCTGGAACAGCCACACCATTCATTTTGTGGTTCTCGATATTGTTGTTGACTGAATTAGATATTACAACCTGAAATCAAAGATCTTTAGACAAGAAAATGCATGAAAGATAACTTGCATTGTGTAATGAAACCAGCATGAAAATAATCACTACTTTTTTTAGCCCCACGGTGGGCGCCAAACTGTTTACCGTGAAAATGGTGATAACAATTAAATTTGTTGATAGGACTCTAAAAATAGGTGATCTATTTTTATGCTAGTTGATAAGCAGATGATGCTATGTGTATGAAGTTAGGAAACGAAATGAGAGCTAAAGATAAGGCGATAATCAAACCGAGAGGCTGATCAATCGGGGCCTCGAGGTCGATTCCAGGGCTCGGTGGTGAGCTATCGAGGGTGATCAGGGTAGGGCTAACAGTTATGATAAAATCAATGAAGGCTCTTTATGGCCAATGATAATAAATACATGATGAACAAGTATGAAGATAATAAATGAAAGCAAAAATAACAGGAAAGTATGTTAGAAAGCAGAGAGAATGTTCTTTGTATATGCATGTGGAGCAACTGAAGCAACATGCAGTGACATAATAACAAAGATCACCTTTATATAGGAGGGGAATCATAATGAAGTACCAGAGGCATTAATTACAATGATTGGGAGACGGGACAGCTACATGACGCCCTGGCTTGGATTTAGAGTAGACCACCAAACTTTGTCAGTCCTAGGCGTGTGCCTTGGGAACCTCCCATTTCTACCATTGCTGTGATCAATGATTATACTGAGGTCAAGTATCGACGATCCTTGAGGGAGGATGCTCGACCATGGACTCGAGCCTTTGAGGTGACCTTCTAAAGCGCTTTAATGATGAGAAATTGGACCCTCCGATTTCACCTTATACAACTACCGATAGCAGTACATCTTCAGAGGACCCCTAGGACTATTTGGACAATTGCCATGAGGTTCTTTGGAACATGGGGGTAGTGGAGACCAATGGGATCAACTTTGCTTCTTTTCTCTTATCAGGTTCCGCTAAGAAATGGTGCAGGGATTTTTGTTTGACTAGACCAGATGGGTTACCTGCTTTGATGTGGGATCAGTTTTCTCAGGTATTCCTAGAAAAGTTTCTCCCCATCACTTAGAGAAAGGACCATCAGAGGCAGTTTGAGCGCCTCCAGCAGGGTTCTATGACCTTCATGCAGTACGAGACTAGATTTTTAGACTTGGCCTGTCATTCTCTCCTTATACTCCCCACTAAGAGAGAGAGGGTTAGAAGGTTTAGTATGGGACTTGCTCAGCCTATCAGAGTGCAGATGGCAGAGGAGACCAGGAGTGAGGTTTCCTTTCAGGATGCAGCCAATGTGGCCCGACGAGTCGAGATGGTTCTAGCTTATGGTAGTGGTCTGGGGTCTGACAAGAGGCCACATCATTCCGACGGATTCACTGGGACCTCATTTGGAGGTCGAGGTACTTTTGGTCGAGGCCATCATCCCAAGCCTTTCATTCAGCACTCCAGGCATCTCACATAGCTTCAGGGAGTCATGGTCCTTATGTACCTCCTTCAAGGCAACTAACTCATAGTGCACCGCCAGCTTCCATTAGAGCACCCCCTCTTCAGAGTTATTATCGCGATCAGCCAGCCCACCAGGGTCAGTCTCAATTTCCCCAACCGTAGTAATCAGAAGGATGTTTTTAGTGTGGAGAGTATGGACATATCCAGAGGGCTTGTCCGAGGTTAGTGGGTGCTCAGTCACAGCAGCAGGGTTCTCGTGTCATGATTTAGGCACCGCCTGCCCGCCCATCTATCTAGAGGTAGGGGTCAGGGAGCCAGAGGTAGGGGTCAGGCCGTTAGAGGTGGAGGCCATGCCGCTAGATGTGTAGGGCAACCAATAGGAGGCCGTCATAGAGATATAGTTCAGAGTGGTGGGGCCCAGCCCCGATGTTATGCTTTTTCAGACTGGCCTGAAGCAGAGCCCTCCGATGCAGTTATCACAGGTACTATTTTTGTTTTTACTAGAAATTCTTCAGTTCTGTTTGATCTAGGGTCTACATACTCCTACGTGTCAACGCTGGTGGGTGATTTTATTATTGTAGATCATTTCAATCGTTCGTGTGTGGTTGTTATTGGGGGTCTTGAGACCCGTGTAGACTTTCTACTCCTGAATATGGCTAATTTCAATGTTATTTTGGGGATGGATTGGTTGTCACCTTACCACGCTATTTTGGACTGTCATGCCAAGACCGTGACCTTAACCTTGCCGGGTTTGCCTCGATTGGAGTGGAGAGGGACTCCTAGTCATTCTATCAGAAGTATTATTTCTTATATGAAAGCTCGGCGTATGGTCGAGAAGGGGTGTTTGGCTTACTTGGCATATTTTTGTGATTTTAGTTCTGAGGTTCCTTCTATGGATTCTGTGCCAGTAGTTAGGGTGTTTCTAGAGTTATTTCCTACAGAGCGGTCGGGGATGCGACCCGACAGGGATATTGACTTTTGCATTGATTTGGCTACAGGCACTCAGCCCATTGCTATTCCTCCATATCACATGGCTCCGCCAAAGTTAAAATAATTAAAGGAGCAGTTGCAAGATTTGCTCGACAAAGGGCTTTATTGGACCTAGTGTCTCGCCCTTGGGTGCGTCGGTGTTGTTTGTTACAAAAAAAGATGGATCGATGAGGATGTGTATAGATTCTCAGGAGCTAAACAAAGTCACTATCAAGAACAAGTATCCCCTACCAAGGATTGATGATTTGTTTGACCAACTTCAGGGTGCCGAGGTATTTTCGAAGATTGATATGAGATCCAGCTACCACTAGTTGAGGATTAGGGCATCCGATGTCCCTAAGACAGCTTTCTGCACTCGGTACGGGCATTATGACTTTTTAGTGATGTCATTCGGGTTGACAAATGCCCCAGCAATGTTTATGGATTTGATGAACTAGGTGTTCATGCCTTATTTGGATTCCTTCATGATTGTCTTCATTAATGATATTTTGATCCACTCCCGCAGCCGAGGGGAGCACGAGCAGCACCTTCGAGTCATTTTTCAGTCTGAGAGACAGTCAGTTGTATGCTAAGTTTTCGAAATTTGAGTTTTAGCTGAGTTTAGTTGCATTCTTGGGCCACGTCGTATCAGCAGAGGGTATTCAAGTGGATCCGAAGAAGATAGGGCAGTTCATCTTGAGCTAGGTACA
Organism: Nicotiana attenuata; assembly: GCF_001879085.1. Taxonomy (NCBI): domain Eukaryota; kingdom Viridiplantae; phylum Streptophyta; class Magnoliopsida; order Solanales; family Solanaceae; genus Nicotiana; species Nicotiana attenuata. The sequence goes on along the minus strand of NW_017671907.1, from coordinate 197,523 downwards.
CACGTTGAGTTGAGCATATGATTTTATCCTCAGACAGACCGACAGTCCGAGCGTACTATTCAGATTTTGGAGGATATGCTCCGCCCTTGTGTTATTCACTTTGGAGGTTCTTGGGACCAGTTCTTGCCACTAGCAGAGTTTTCCTATTCGTCGAGCATCCATATGGTTTCTTATCAGGCATAATATGGTAGATGGTGTAGGTCGCCAGTCGGGTGGTTTGAGTCGGGGGAGGCTCGATTGTTGGGTACGGATTTGTATCACAATGCCTTGGACAAGGTTAATATCATTCCGGATAGGCTTCGTACAACTCAGTCCAAGAAAAAATTTTATGGCGAGGTTCGTGATGTCGCATTTATGGTCGGGGAGCGACTGTTACTTCGGGTGTCGCCCATGAAGGGCGTGATGAGATAAGGAAAGAAGGGAAGGCTAAGCCCGAGGTTCATCAGTCATTTTGAGATCTTTGATCGAGTAGGAGAGGTGGCTTATAGACTTGCGTTTCCACCGTGTTTATCAGCTGTGCACCAACTATTCTAGGTGTCCATGCTTTGGATGTATCACGGTAATCTATCCCACGTGTTAGACTCAGCACTGTCCAGTTGGACCAGGATCTGACCTACGAGGAGGAGCCGAAAGATATTCTAGACTGGCAGGTTCGATAGTTAAGATCGAAGTGTTATCCATCGGTTTATGTTCAGTGGAGAGGTCATTGTGTTGCGGTTGCTACCTAGGAGTCTGAGTCCGATATGCGGAGCCGATATCCCTATATTTTCACAGACTCAGGTAATTTTCTATGTCCGTTTGAGGACGAACATTTGTTTTAGAGGTGGAGAATGTGATGACCCAAAAGGTTATCTTTTGTTTTAGGGTCCATTTTCTTGTTATGGGCCTTTGAAAACCTCCTTGTATCTCTCCTCGATTTGCTTGCGCAGTCCGGACGCGATAACAAATAGCTTTTGTGTGAAATTTTAAGTAATAATGATTTTTGCTTAAAAATATGAATTTGGTTGACTTCAGTAAACGTTTTGGTTAAACGGACCCAGACCCGTGTTCCGACGGTCCCGGAGGGTCCATGGTAAAATATTGGACTTGGGTGTATGCCCGGAATTGATTTTTGGGGTCCCTAGCCCGAGAAAAGAATTTTTAAAGAAACTTGTTTACTGGAAAATATAAGGACTTTTGGAAATGAAATGGTGTGTAATCTTTATGGTATCAGACCCGTATTTTGGTTCCAGAGCCCGGTACAGGTTTAATATAATATTTACGTCATATATGTGAAATTTTGTGAAAATCGAAAGTGATTTTGATACAAATCAGACCCTTGGTTGAGAAATTATAAATTTGAACTATCTTGTGAAATTCATGAGTTTTGGTGTTAAATTCGTTGTGTAAGATGTTATTTTGGTGATTTGATTGCACGAACAAGTTCGTATGATGTTTCTAGGCTTGTATGCATGTTTGGTTTGGAGCCCCGAGGGCTCGGGTGAGTTTTGGATAGGCCACAGAGTGATTTTGAACTTAGAAAATTTTTGTTGCAGGCTTTGATTTTGGAATTGCGAGGTTGGGCTTCGCAATTACGAGCCTAACATGCTTGGAAATTGCGAGGGCTTTCTCGCAATTGCGAAGAAGCTCAGGGCAGCACTTGTTCGCATTTGCGGACACCCTTTCGAAATTGCAAAGTCATCAGGGAGGGGCCAGTCATCGCAATTGCAAAAAATTGCTCGCAATTGTGAGGGGAGCCGACATGCAGCAGGTTTGCAATTGCGAAGCTCCAGCCGCATTTGCAACATCTGCACCTGAGCAAAACATCATTTGGACGGGATTTCAACTTCATTCTTCAAAACTTTGAACCCTAAACACCCCTAGGCGATTTTTCAAAGACTGAAACTTCTCTAAATCATAGGTAAGTTATTTCTAACACATCTTCTTCAATCTAATTTATCTTTTTACATGATTTCTCTTTAAAATCTAGGGTTTTTCATGGGAATTGGGTGTTCTTGGGTAGAAATTAGGATTTTTGAATTTTGGAGATTTGGACCTCAAATTGAGGTCGAATTTCAAAACCAATTGCATATTTGAGTTTGTTGGTGAATGGGTAATTGGTTTTTGATTCGAACATCAAGCTTTGACCACCAAAAGAAAAACACCCTTTAAGGAAGGAAATATGGTCCTTAAAAGTTGAAATATGGTCCTAAAAGGGTAAATTACGAAGGGAAAAGGCTGGTCGTAACCAGTCGTAATACCCTCTGTCGCTAAATGTGAATAACGACGGGTCTTAATACCTGGTCGTTAAGTCACTTTAGGGACGGACAAAAAAACTGGTCGTTAAATACTTTTAGAGACCACATTTCTCGTCCCTAGTAGGCGATAAAAAAATATTTATTCTCGTCATGAAATCTTTGTAGCGACCAACTGTATCTGGTCCTAAATTGCCTTTTAGAGACGGACAGAAAACCTGGTCGTGAATAACATTTAGAGACTACATTTCTCGTCCCTAATAGACGATGAAAAATATATATATTCCCTTCGTTAAATCTTTTTAGCGACCAACTCCAACTGGTCCTAAATTATCTTTTAGAGACCGACAAAACATCTGGTCGTTAAACCATTTTCGCAACCAACCTTCAACTGGTCCTAGATTATGTTTAGAGACGACGTCTATATTTAAAATAATTTTGTAATTTAGCAAAATATTCATGGTCTATTGATAACCATGAGGTGTCCTAAAAGCTCAAGGCAACAAAAAATAATTTTTATCAACAAATATCAAATTGGTATTGAAAAATCCAGACATAAAAAGATAATATATCAAGTTCAAATCCCATGATGATGTTACTTTCAATGTTTTCTCAACACCTCTACAAAAAAAACTTAGCTAACATCCTTAGCTAGACTATGATATCAAGTTTATTATAACATTTTTAGCAAAATAATAATAGCTTGTGCATCTTCTAAACTTGCATCTTCACTTGTAGCTTCAATCTTCAAAACCTGTAAGTAAAAAAGTTTTTAAAATAATAACTAACTATTGGTAAAATAACATATATAATTTTATATGAGCAATAGTTAAATCACTTACCCCAAAAGTAGTCTAAATTCAAAAGGTGTGATCCAGCAATATCAACAAGGCTACAACAATATTAAAAAAATTTAATTAGAAAAGCTTTGGGATGGTTAATCTTACTTTGGTTCGCTAAATCCCAGTACGACAATTCGAGATTTACCATTCAAGAGACCAGCTAAAAGATAAAAATGCATTCACATGCCACGACCATATGCTTAGCTATTAAGGACTCCGTATATATTTGCATTTTAACCTTTTCCAGAAAGCCTTCTCCTCTTAATTGTACCTAAACTTTATGCAAGATACATTTATTCTGCAACCTTAGATACTTCATTTTGAAACCACATTTCTTCTTTGAAAGAATCACTTTATCCTCTCTTAAGAAATGAATCACTTTATCCCCTTTTGCTTTCTCATCCATGCTCGTCAAACCAACTTTGCTCTTTACAATAGAACAAATGCATCATATTACTATTAATCTTTTATTGCTTCTCATAGGGATTAATTGGTGGAATGTCTAGGTTGGGAATGTTACCAGATACAATATATATATATATATATATATAT
>NW_017671907.1:159831-193349 GCF_001879085.1 Nicotiana attenuata | reverse complement strand
TTATATTCAGAACAACCATCTATGTTCCATTCATAGATATTATTGGCATTATAGTTGTTTTGCATAACATTGGGTCTCTCTTCTAAGGCTACATCAGGATGGGTAGCTCTAGAATAGTAAAGTCTTTGAGGCTGACGCCAGTTGAAGGATCCTGTTCTGACAGGGTTAATTTCTAGGGAGGGATTTTCATTAAATTGTTCCGACTGTGAATTGGTTTCTTGGTCAGAATCGGCTTCTCGGAGAACACTGACAGAAGACTCCTTAGTTGGAGTATCCTGAGCTATTAGCGTTTTCTCTATTTCTAGTATTCTACGTTGAAGGTCAAAGAACTGAGGATAGTCTTTAGCTTGGTGGATCCGAAGTTCTGTAGCAAAAGTTCTAGGGATCTCATAAGGTTTAAACAAAGGGATTGAAGAAGTGGAGGTATCTGCTGGCTTAGAACTAGTAGATGCTGAAGTTGGTTTTGTAACTAAATATTCACCAAGGGATTGTAAATATTTGTTTGTATAATTATTTTGTTCAAAAATACTTTAATATCTTTGCCTGTAATAGCTTCATTTTGATTTTTTAATTTGAAAGGATTAGCTACTACTGAAGCATTTGCATAACTTGTTGAAAATCCCTGTGCCGGAGGAAGTTCTGAGAGGACTTCTTCTCCTGAGGAGGTTTTCCAAATTTTTGAAACACTAACTGATTTAGAAAAAGGAAAATCTAATTGATGATATTCAGCATAAGCCTCAAACCATTCAAAGAAATTGATTTGTTCTTTTATGTAGTTTAAAGACTCATAGTAGATACTTCGGATGTTTTTTCTATTATCTCCTTGAAAATTCTCAAAAAACCAAGTTCTTTTGAAAATATTTTCTGGTGAATAAAAATTTGCTCGAAGTTTTGCTTTATCAATTTTGAAATCTTTTTCTAATACACCTAATTCAGCACCTAAAGCTGAGTAAGTGGGAGATTGAGGTTGTTCATAATTAACTTCTGTTGGAGGGGTTGTCTCTACAGAATATTTGGCTTGTGGGATCCTAGAGTAAAAATTAACTGTTTCGATCCTAGAAGGAAAAGAAGATATTGAAACTGAATCTCAGACTGTGTCGAAGAGGATGAGACAGAGACTCTTTGGCTAAATGATCTCTGGAAGGAAATGGCTACAGATCCGCTAGAATATTGTTGGATCTGAGAGACCGTAGTATTTTCTGGTTTTTCAGCTTGAGTGGCATCTTGTAGTAACCAGTTTTGTGGTACAGAAACTTGACTCCAAGAAATGGGTTTTGGTATTGATAGGTGAGATCTTTGTAGATCTGTTTTGAAAAGAACAGTTTCTCCTTTATGGAGGGTTTTCATGGCTCCAGTGTTAAAGGCAGAACTCATGGCTTTGTATTGTATTCTATAAATAATCGCTACTGGTAAGGATCCAGTTTTGGTTTTGTAATTGGCTGTTTTAACATTAAGAGTTAAAGAATCTAAAATATTTCTATCTCTAAGAGACCGTAAAATTAGGAAAACAATCAAAGTAAATTGGACCGCTACAAAGGCTGGTTTCTACCATTCCTAGGAGGGAATTATTGAAGTCTAAAAATCTAGAATCTCTAAGATAGAGGAGTAGAGATGTGTCTAGTCCTTCCCTGGACAGAGGTCTAGCTGCAATCTGTACTAAACCAAAATGGAGATAATTGTATTTTCGCCTATATTTTTCTAGACTTTGGGTTTAAAAGTTTGATTTCCTCATGATCTGATTCAAGAGGAATGGTTTGCTCAATTGTAGAAATATGGTAATCACTGGTTAAGGTCCATCGTGAAGACTTGTAAATTGTGGACTGTGGATGTTTAGGGATCTTCCAGTCATCAATTAATTGCTGCAAATCAGAAAAGCTAATTTCTTCTTTGAGTTTTGGATTGGAGGAGGATGATGAGGAGGAAGATGAAGAAGTTGTAGAAGAGAAGGAGTTTTTTGAAGGGGAGGAAAAAGGATGGAAGAAAGACATGGCTTTGATCTGCAAGTAATTACAACAAGATTAACGATGATAACTTTAATGCTTCCTGTTCTTGGTTCAAGAGACCATTGGGTTCCATAAGGATAATATTCAAGTTCTTAACTCAATATTATGTAGAAAAGTTAGATCAGAAAACCAAATATATGGATACATGTCTTCTCTTATATATAATAACTAAACCTAATTATTTCTTAAGAAGTTGTTCTTTAGGATGACCCAAAGGTTATAAATAACCATCTATAAGCCAACTGAGAATTATCATATCCACTTTTCTCAGAAAAACTGCTTACAGTGTAGATCCGAAAGGATCACAGTGCCATCCTTAAGAGATCTCCTTAAAAAAAGTATAAGATTTAAGAAAGATATATAAAAGAAGCCATATATCTATAGATTTGAGATTGATCTATCAATACCACATAAAAGCAAGTTAAGGGCTAAATAAGAATTAGACCGCCTTGTTCTCCAACAGCTCTCTACCAAAACTGAAGAGCCCAAACCAACTGAAGTTAAACCAGTTGAACAAGAAGTTTTTTGCAACCACCTCTCCAGAATCTCCCTAAGAAAATGGCATATGAGAGTCATCCTAATTGTCAATAAGTCCTTCACTTTGGATATCATTGCCTTATTTGATACAGGTGCAGATCTGAACTGCATACAAGAAGGGCTCATTCCAACCAAATTCTTTGAAAAAACCAAAGAAGGTCTTAGAGCTGCTAACGGCGGGAAACTAGGAATTAGCTTCAAACTCTCCAATGTTGAAGTTAGAACCTCCCTAGAAAATTCTCCATTGTCAGCCTCAAGTTCATTCCTATTAGTAAAAGACCTTACTAATCCAGTTATATTTGGAACTCCCTTTATCGAAGAACTCATACCATTTATGGTAACAAAACAAGGAATTCTAATCGAACGCGTAGGAGGTAGAACCTTTCTCCCTTTCGATAGACCTCCAATGGCAAAGTTCTTGTCTACCATAAAAAGTAAAGAAGCACAGATCAATTTTCTCAAAGAGGAAGTAGCCTTCCAAAGGTTACAACAGCAACTTCAAAATTCTTCTCTCCAATCTAAGATAAAAATTTTAGAACCAAAATCCAGGAAGAACTTTGTGCTGATTACAGGGAAACTCAACCCAATCAGTCCTTTACATTTTTTTCAGAAATATGGTGACAAAGCCAGATTTTTAAGTAATAAGTAGGTAAAACATGACTGAGGATTTGCTATCAACACATATAGTGAGGAAAAATAGTAAAAATGCCCCCAAGGGTCTCAACAGATCGGCACAAGGCCCCAAACATGGAATACAGCCCTAAACATAATAATACAAACAGTTAACTATCAAATACGCATTAAGGTACTCTTTCGGGACGGACAAGGTCACAATTCCCAGCGGTGCTCTACCCCACGCTCGTCATCCAGCGTGCAAGTCACCTCAAAGTAACACAACGATGTGTAATCCGGGGTTTCAAATCCTCAGGACAGTATTTACAATCATTACTCACCTCGAACCGGTGAAATCTCTAGCTCGCGACTCCTTTGGCCCTCAAACTGGCCTCCACGCACGTCGAATCTATCCAACATCAGAGCAAATTCATCACAGTATGCCAATGGGACAATACCCAATCGAAAACAATCGAAAAATAGCAAAAATCTTTAAATCAGCAAAACCCGAGCCCCGGGCCCACTTCTCAAAAAATCAGGAAATTAACATCACCTGATTCCTTATCTCGCCACGAGTTCATACATACCAAGAACTCTCAAATCCGAGCCCAAATGGCCTATCAAATGCCCAAATCAAATTTCACAATCCCAAGCCCTAGTTCTTCAATTTTAGGCTTAATTACAATAAATTTCTAGATCAATTTCACAATATAATAGTGTTTTAAGTTCAAAAATCTTACCTCCAATCGATTCTCCTTGAATACCTCTTCAATTTCCTTCAAAAAGCTCTCAAAAAGATCAACAATGGAGTAAATGAGCCCCAAAATCGCGGATGAAATGTTTTAAAACATTCTGCCCAGGTCACTGTAGCTAACCCTATGCGATCGCAATCAAGCTGAAAGTACAAAAGGGGGGGTGAATTGTCTCTAATTGAAATTAATCGTTACCGAGTTGACTTAAAATATTAGTAGTCGACTAAATATGGCAATCTTGCAGATATAACAGTTTGAGATAATATGCAAAAAGTAAATGCAGGAATTAAAGACACCACGAATTTTATACTGGTTCGGATTCAATGTGAATCCTAATCCAGTCCCCTTGGGTTGCAAGGGATTTCTCTACAAGCAAATGAATTTTCTCTCGAGTACAGATGTGATGTATATCGCTCAGATTTTCTAGCACCCATTTGATACAATGCCTCACCAGTTGTATGCCCTATTTCTATCTCTGACTTATTACACAGCAGATCTATGTAGGCTACTATGCTTGTTTACAGTAGAATGAAGAGAGTTATTTTGGTTCGATCAAAGTATACTAAGGATGATGTTACTCAGTGCATTTATAGAAAGATGAGTGGTGAAGGCTCGTCAACCCAAGGGTTTTGATCCTTGGAAAGAATAGATTCTTTCCAAGAATAAGGAATTTTCTTCTCTTGAGATTTCTTCCTTCGGCAGACAATGGAATCAACAAGATTTCTCCTTGATTGTTGGACCTTCCAAACTTGACCACTAGCCGGATCTTCTCCTTGATTCTTGGACCTTCCAAGCTTGACCACTGACCGGATCTTCTGGCCTTTATTATTCTCCAGTGATTTTTCCAATCACAGATCACTTCGAATTTTCACTTCGTTATGGCTAATTTGATTTCCCAAATTTCACGAAGCTAATCCTGATTTGCTGATGTAGATTTGTAGCTTTCCTTGTATACTGTGCATTCTATAGGTGGTTCCCTTGTGAAAGATGTCCCTCCTTGTTCGACACAGCCATTTCACTAGTTCTTCTTTACTTCTTTGAACTCCTGCACATGTATATTAATTGCATCATTAAAATATGATCTAACAATCTCACCCTTTTTGATGTTAGCAAAATAATATACGTAGATGTAAGGAAGTAAACAACAGTTGACTTCCCTGTTTGTTTCTAGACGACTTGGCTCCCCCTCAGTATGTGCAGTCAACTGGACTTAGTCTCCCCCTCAACGTGTGCAGTCAACTTGTACTTGTATCCTGCATAGTTGACTTGTTCCTGTGCAATACATATAAAGTCTATGCATGTAGCATAGTCGACTTAACCTGTTCAAAGAATAAAGAGTACCATCTATGCTTGTAGCATAGTTGACTTAACCTGCACATATTATCATTACAGACCAAAGAGGTATATGCTTAGTCAACTTGAACCTGCACAGACTGTCATAATAGTCCCAAAGAGATATACATTCTCCCCCTTTTTGACATCAGCAAAGAGGGAGGGGCAAGCACAAAAAAAATTATCCACATAGGCAAAAAAGCATCCAAGGGCACAACCCAAAACAAAGCCAACACAAGTTTAAAAAAATTGTCTATAGGACACATCCACACTAGCGACGCAGGAAGTAAGTAAGAGTGTTGCAGATCGCCTCCTTCAACTGTTCAAAGCTGGTGTTTGCAGCAACGCTCATTTCATCTAGCCTGTCATGAACCTCCTTGAAGGCTTTAAGTGCATTCTCCCTTGCCCGTTGCACACCCACTCTGATTTTAGACACATCAGACCCAGGTTCCTTTGAAATAGCATGAATAGCACCCACAATCCACTGAGTAGCAGACAGGAGAGTCTTGATGTCTAAGAGTTGGGAGTCAATGAAGCTTAGCTTCTCACTTAGATCAGAACTAATAAGAGGAGGCGGAACAGCAGATGAAGGCTTGGAATCCAGAGGGGTCTATTTTGCTTCACTCTCACCCTTCTTAACCCAGGCACCCTTGACACTCACATACCCCATACTAGAGAAAGCTCTAGAATTGGAGGACTTGGAAACAGAGACAAAAGGGTAGTCATAAAGAGGGATTTGATGGGCTTCCAGAATGTGGGTAATGGCCATAACAAAAGGTAAATTGGTGGGATCTTCAGCACTCTTAATCATAAAGTTGATGACCCAGGAGGACAGCTTGAGTTTGAGTTTGGTGATGAGACAATACACAAAGAAAGCGTCCCTTTGAGAGAAGGTTGAGAAGGAACCAGTTCTGGGGAGAAGAGTGGTTGCAACAATGTGGGCGAGAACCCGAGTTTCAAAGCTTACATCACTAGGCCCCAATTGATTTGGAAGGGTTTCAGAGGGATTTTCAGCAATGTACTGTTTGGCCTGGTCAAAGGAAATTTCAAAATCCTCAGGCCAAACATTTTTAAAAAGAGTGGGGAAACCAGTGCAACGGCAGAGAAAAATAGAATCGAACAGGGCACAGTCAAGAACAATGCGTTTGCCAAGGACAAGAGTTTCAAGCTTATCAGGTTTACTAGAGCGGATATTAGCATAAAACATACGGACTAAAGGCTCATACACTTTAGGCGGAGAAATAGAGAGAAACTTCTCCCACCCTTGATGCACAAAAAGATCCTTTACCTTACAGGGCGATGGGTTTATCCTTGAGAGAGAGAAAAAAAATCCCTATTTGGGGTATCCCAAAAGTTTGGGTCGGAATCGAAAGAAGCAGAGAAATCGAATTTTGATTTCTTTGGAATGGAACGGACAGGAAGATCCTCCATAGGACGCTTACCAGAGGCTGTTTCTCCTAAGAGTTGAGAGTGTTCAGAGAACGCTCCTTGAGAAGAGGCGAAGCCCTCAGAATGGTCAGACTCTAGGTCGACATGCTCAGGAGTCGCTGAAGAGGGTTTTGACTTAGAACGGGTGCTCTTTCTGGTGGAAGCGGAGGGGTTTTTGGAGGTTTAGCCATGGGAGAAGAGAGAGTTTTGCACAAACTGAAGAGAGAGGATAGAGATGAGAGTGACCGGGAAAGGCTTAACTTAAAGTACGAAAGATTTGACGGTTGAGTACAAAAAAGGAAGGAGTGTCAGTTGAAACGATGTGATGATTTGCTTTCCATCTTCGACTGCGAACTGATGTGAACCAAAATAAAAAAGAGAGGGAAGAAACTGAAGGCGTAATTAATGCACTGAAAAGGAGTAATTATGACAAATTTTTTGGAAAAGAACAATTAGGTCCTAAGGGTTTTTTGAAAAACAAATTATGCCACGTAATTTTCTCAAAAGACAGAATCTTTCTTCCAACAAAGATTTAGTAAAAATATCAGCTAATTGGGCAGAAGTGCCAACAAAAATGTCACCCTTAAGAACATGATCTCTAATAAAATGATGCTTAATGTCAATATGCTTTGCTCTAGAGTGATGCACAGGATTTTTTGAAAGACAAATTGCACTTGAATATCACAAAAGATTTGTATAGGTTTAAAGGAAAGTTCATAGTCACCCAATTGATGAGACATCCATAGGAGTTATGCACAACATTGACCAATAGCAATATACTCAGCTTCAGTAGTGGACAAGGCGACTGATGCTTGCTTTTTACCATTCCAGGATATTAAAGCCTTTCCTAGTAATTGATAAGTGCCACTCGTGCTTTTCCTGTCTTCCTTATCACCTGCTAAATATGCATCTGAGAAACCTTCCAATTTAAAAGAGTTAAAGCGAGGATACCATAATCTATGAGATACTGTGCCAATAAGATATCGAAAAATTCTTTTTACAGCAGCTAGGTGTGACTCCTTGGGAGCCGACTGAAACCTGGCACATTTACAAACGCGGAACATTATATCTGGTCGACTTGCGGTTAGATATAGTAGTGATACAATCATTCCTCTGTATTTGGTTTCATCAACTGGAGTACCATGTTCATCCCTATCAAAATTTGTAGCCAGACTCATAGGCGTGCGTATTGATTTTGCATTGCTCATACCAAATTTCTGGATCAGCTCCTTTGTATATTTAGTCTGACAAATGAACGTTCCTTATTCGATTTGTTAAATTTGAAGCCCAAGAAAAAAAGTGAGTTCACCCATCATGCTCATTTCGAACTCGCTTTGCATAACGCTTGCAAATTCCTTGCACATAAGAGAGTTAGTACTACCAAAGATAACGTCATCAACATAAATTTGAATGATAAGATTACCTTCTGATGATCGTTTAATGAATAGAGTAGTATTAATTTTACCTCTAGTAAACCCATGATCAACGAGAAAAGTACTTAATCTGTCATACCAGGCACGTGGAGCCTGTTTCAGTCCATATAGGGCCTTGGTAAGCTTGTACACATGATATGGGAATTTTGAGTCTTCAAAACATGGGGGTTGTTTTACAAAAACTTCCTCTTCGATGAATCCATTCAGAAAAGCACTTTTGACATCCATTTGAAACAACCTGAATCCTTTAAATGATGCATAAGCTAGCAGGATTCGTATAGACTCCAGTCGAGCTACTGGGGCAAAGGTTTCATCATAGTCGACTCCTTCTTGTTGTGAATAACCATGAGCGACTAATCTAGCCTTGTTCCTTATGACTTGTCCCTCTTCGTTCAATTTATTTCTAAATACCCATTTTGTTCCGATGACAGATACATTATCGGGTCTGGGCATTAACTTACATACTTGATTCTTGCTGAATTGATCTAGTTCCTCTTGCATGGCTTTCACCCAGCTCGAATCCTTCAATGCTTCCTCTACCTTTTTTGGCTCTATTTGAGAGATTAGAGCAATATTTGCTTTCTTTTCATGGCAGCCCTGGTTTTAATTCCTTTGTTTGGATCCCTATAATATATTTCTATGGATATTCAGGTTCGCTTCTCCAATCATTTAGTCGGACAAAACTTGTAGTCAACTCCGTCTGTTGTTCAGGAGAGTTGTTGCTGATTTGATCAGTCGATTCAGTCACATCTGCGGGATTAGTTGACTCCTGTGATTTTTCTTTATCTTGAGCTTCTTGAGCTTGATCTTCATCACCTGCATTAGTTCCTTTCTCGACCAAGGGATTATTTTCATCGAATATAACATGGACAGATTCTTCTACACATAGAGTACGTTTATTAAAAACTCTAAATGATCTTCTATTTAATGAATAACCGAGAAAAATACCTTCGTCACTTCTAGGATCAAATTTTCCAAGATTATCATTACCATTGTTATGAATGAAGCACTTACTTCCAAATGGATGAAAATAACTGATATTCGGACGTTTACCTTTCCAGAGTTCATAGGGAGTCATCTTCAGAATGGGCCTTATGAGACATCGGTTGAGAATGTGATAGGCAGTACTTACACCTTCAGCCCAAAAATGATTTGGGAGTGAATTTTCTAACAACATGGTTCTTGTCATGTTCTGAAGAGTTCAGTTCTTTCTTTCCACAACTCCGTTTTGCTGTGGTGAGCATGGAGCAGAGAAATTGTGAGTGTAGCCTTGATTGTCACAGAAGTCTTCAAATGCCTTACTTTCAAATTCGCCTCCATGATCACTTTGGATTTTTGAGATCAGATAACCTTTTTCTCTTTCAATCCTTTTGCAAAAGACTTCAAAATTTCTTAAGGCTTCATCTTTATGAGACAGGAAAATCACCCAGGTGAAACGTGAAAAATCATCAACAATAACAAAGTCATATTTCTTGCCTCCTATGCTAGCAGTTCTAGTAGGTCCAAATAAATCCATATGAATTAATTGCAATGGTTTTGAAGTAGACACCATGTCTTTTTTTTTTTGAAAGAATTTCTAGTCTGCTTACCCATCTTACATGCATCACAAATGTGAGTTCTAGAGAAATTCAGTTTGGGTAATCCAATAACTAAATCATGTTTGGATAATTTTTCAATCAAATGCATGCTGGCATGACCTAGTCTTCTATGCCATAACCAGGGATCATCAGATATAAGAGTTAGGCAAATGTGACCATCTATATTTTCGAATCCATCAAGTATGTAAACATTTCCATACCTTTTTCCAGGAAGAATTAATTTACCTGATTCGTCTTCGATGGCACAACCTGTTCTCCTAAATTTTACCTCATATCCTGAGTCACAGAGTTGATTTATGCTGAGAAGATTGTAGTTTAGTCCACCGACAAGATATACTTCAGTAATGTCACAGTTGTTGTTAAAGGGAATAGTTCCAGTGCCAACTATTTTGCCTCTTGAATCATCTCCAAATTTGACGCTTCCTCCATCAATCTTTGTAACCTCCTTGAAAATATTTTTGTCACCTGTCATGTGACAAGAACACGCACTATCTAGATACCATTTTCCTTTGCGGCTTACTCTGTGGTGTTCCCGCAATACAAAATTATCACTTTCTTTTAGGTACCCAAGCTTGCTTGGATCCTGGTGAGTTAGTATTGCTGGGTTCAGAATTTTTTGGTTTCCAAACCCATCCAGACATACGAAAATTACGAAAGTGACAACCAGAGTATTTATTCCAACTTTTATTTCGGTAATGACATTTAGCCCCAGACCTGTTTTCAGGTCTTCCATAAGTGTTGGAACTGGTTATCATGAGATTAGCTGATTCCGTTCCAGTTGACTTGTAAGTCGACTGGTCCGACCGACTGGTCGATTTAGTCTTGATTGGTTCTTTTCCAGTTGACTTGTAAGTCGTCTGGCTTGACCTAACAGAACTGTGACTGGTGGATTTACGCATGCTGTTAAGCTGCATTTGCAATTCCTATAACTCCTCTTGAAGTACATCTTTTTCAATTTCACATACTTCATGTTTGAGTTTCTAGTCTTTGATTTCCCTAGTGAGTCTCTTATGCTCATTCATCATCTTTTGAGACTCTTTTAAGGTGGAATCAAGAATGTCCTGCAATTCATTACATCTTTCACAATCACAAGATCTTACCTGGCTAGTTTCTCCTCTTGCCATAAAGTAGTTTTCATTGTCTGAATCATCTTCATCTGTCCAGCATCCTTAAGTTTTGTTGATCTCATTTTCTAGAATTGTCATGAAGCAGAGATTTGCTATTTCTTCATGGTCTGAGTCATCCTCATCGCTCCAGCTTCCAAATGATTTGTTCTTGTTGAATCCTCTAGAGATCTTCCTTTTCAGTTCAGGACACTCTGCTTGGATGTGTCCAAATTTTCCACATTCATAGCATTTTCCATCGTTCTTGTCTTGTTCGTTGTATTGCCTAGATCTCCTTGGTAGAAATCTTCCTTTCTTAGTATTTCTATATCTTCTCATCAGTCCATCCATGTTTCTAGATATCATAGCAATTTCTTCTTGTAGGGCTTCAGGATCATCAATTTCATTTTCAGTCGATTCAGTAGTGGTTTTGAATGCAACAATTTTCTTTTTCTCCTCTTGATTTTTCTTCTTCAGGTGAGTTCTTTCAAAAGCAGTGGCTCTCCTCGTAGTTCATCATATGATAACTTGTTAAGATCTTGAGATTCCAGGCTGACAACTTTAGTCTGCCAAGTGGTTGGTAGACTTCTGAGAATTTTCCTAACCTGGTCGCCACTGGTGTATGGTTTGCGAAATGCTTTCAAGACACTGATTATCTTACTGAACCTGGCAAACATTTCTTCGATGGATTCTCCTTCCTTCATTGAGAACAGTTCATAGTCGTGAACCAGCATATTGATATGAGTTTCCTTTACTTTGCTGGTACCTTCATAGGTAACCTCAAGTTTGTCCCACATCTCTTTGGATGTATCATAACTAGATATTTTCTCATATTTTTCACCATTTATTGCATTGTGAAGCAGATTTTTTGCCTTGTGATTTATTTGGACGGCTTCCGATTGTTCCTTTGTGTATGAGTCTATATCATCAGGGTAAGCGAGTGGTGGAGTGCTAGCAGGAAGTGGGTAGTTTCCCTTCTTGATAACTCTCCATACCTTGACGTCGTATGCCTTGGTGAAGATTTCCATTCAAATTTTCCAAAGGGAGAAATGTTATTTATTGAAGTAAGGTGGCCTTACTTGTGAAGTTCCTTCCTGAAAGAGAGCTCCTATGATAACCTGATTTGCCATGATATTTTTCTCACAAGCTGTTAAGCAGAAAACAAAAGTGTGAGCCAAGCTTTGATACCAATTGAAAGTACAAGGGGGGGGGGGGGTGAATTGTCTCTAATTGAAATTAATCGTTACTGAGTTGACTTAAAACTTTAGTAGTCGACTAAATATGGCAATCTTGCAGATATAACAGTTTGAGATATTATGAAGAAAGTAAATGCAGGAATTAAAGACACCAGGAATTTTATACCGGTTCGGATTCAATGTGAATCCTAATCCAGTCCCCTTGGGTTGCAAGGGATTTCTATTCAAGCAAATGAATTTTCTCTCGAGTACAGATGTGATGTATATCGCTCAGATTTTCTAGCACTCGTTTGATACAATGCCTCACCAGTTGTATGCCCTCTTTCGATCTCTGACTTATTACACAGCAGTTCTATGTAGGCTACTATGCTTGTTTACAGTAGAATGAAGAGAGTTATTTTGGTTCGATCAAAGTATACTAAGGATGATGTTACTCAGTGCATTTATACAAAGATGAGTTGTGAAGGCTCATCAACCCAAGGGTTTTGATCCTTGGAAAGAATAGATTCTTTCCAAGAATAAGGAATTATCCGTTGCTTCTCTTGAGATTTCTTCCTTCGACAGACAATGGAATCCACAAGATTTCTCCTTGATTGTTGGACCTTCCAAACATGACCACTAGCCGGATCTTCTCCTTGGTTGTTGGACCTTTCAAGCTTGACAAGTGACCGGATCTTCTGGCCTTTATTATTCTCCCTTGTTTTTGCCAATTACAGATCACTTCGAATCTTCACTTCGTTATGGCTAATTTGATTTTCCAAATTTCACGGATCTAATCCTGATTTGCTGATGTAGATTTGTAGCTTTCCTTGTATACCGTGCGTTCTATAGGTGGTTCCCTTGTGAGAGATGTCCTTCCTTGTTCGACACAGCCATTTCACTAGTTCTTCTTTACTTCTTTGAACTCCTGCACATGTATATTAATTGCATCATTAAGTATGATCTAACACAAGCCCCCGCGATCGTATGGAACAAATTTTTCCCCCAATTTTTAACCCTATGCGATCGCATAGCACAATGACTTTACACTGTGCGATCGCAAGCCTCCCACCGCGATCACATTGAACAACCAAACAGCCCCTCAAATTCCTTCTATGTGATCGCATGACACCCTGTGCGATCGCATAGAACAAAAATACTCTGCAATTTTTCTGCTGCATTTTACAACTCCAAACTTCCCGTTAACCATCCGAAATCACCCCAAGGCCCCCGGGGCCTCAACCAAAAGCACCTACATGTCTTAAAACATTATCCAAACTTGCTCCAATCATCAAAACACATCAAACAACACTAAAATCATCATTTCTCATCGAATTCAAGCCTAAGTTCTTTAAAAACTTCCGAAATACGCATTCGATCAAAAACCCGACCAAACGGCATCCGAATGACATGAAATTTTTCATACACATCCCAAATCACATGGCGAAGCTACAGAAACTCTCGGAATTCCATTCCAACCCTCGGATCAAAATCTCAACCATCAACCGGAATTCGCCAAAATACTAACTTCGCCAATTCAAGCCTAATTCTACACCGGACCAATTTCGATCACGCTCCTAAGTCACAAATCATCCCCCGAAGCTAACCGAATCACCGAAAACCGAATCCAAGCCTTCTAACTCATAAGTCAACATCCGGTTGACTTTTCCGAACCAACCTTCCGTAAAGAGACTAAGTGTTTCATTTTCTACCAAAACCAATCCAAATCAACTCTAACACACCAATTACTGATAATGAAACATGAAGAAGCATAAAATGGGGGGAAACGGAGTGGTAACCCATGAGACGACGGGTCGGGTCGTCATATCCTCCCCAACTTAAACAAACGCTCGTCCTCGAGCGTACCCAGAGTTATCCTAGAAGCCAACCAATAGCTGAATGACCTTACCAAGCATATACCCGGGGGTGATACCACGTCACCCTATCTCGCGTAGGTCTGATAACACAACATAACTGAAATTCCACAATCCATCTAGTCCATAAACCATAGAACCACATTGCACTTTCCGAAATCATACACAAGATCAGAACCTCACATCTATATTCAGAATAAACCCGAACCATGTGTAATAACCCATACCTGCAACCTCAGGTGGAATCACATGATATCCTACATAACCCAAACACTCGAAACGATAACTTCTATTCACAGCAGTTGCCCACAACACCCGAATACTGGTAGAAAACCTCTTGTCAACTAAGGTCTTATTCCAACACTTTCATATACTGCCAACGATAAATGAAACACGCAATAAACCGTAACAATTTCTCAGATCAACCATCCCTGAAGCCACTTCCCTTTTGACTAATAGCACTGCGGATTCCGAGCCGAACCTCGATATTATCCTTCCAACAAGCTGAAATCAAATCCGTTCGTATTCATTTGTGACCCTAACGATCACCTCGAATCCAACACACCACTCTGGTGATATGACACCTCAATACATGCCTAAGCCACAACTTGCGTAATACGGGCACCAATAAGAAACGATCTGAATATACTCAAATCATGAAAAATGACTCAAATGAAAGAGCTGTACCTCAAGCTCATCAGTACCATCACCACACAAGGCTGAGACCCCGTATCACCTCATAGAAATAGAACACCCGAATCTACCCCGAAAGGTCATATCTCCACGTGGCCTCACCACAATGCGCAATCCTATCCAAACACTGTTACACATGAAACACCTCAAGTCACTATGCTCAAAATAGACAGCCACGCACAATTTGATGTCTGGAACCCAAGCAATTCATTACACCCATGGTGAAACAGATAACATACGACACGCAACACGATAGGTCATAACCAACACTCCATTTACCGAGCAACACCCAATTACTCTTCCTGCTCGACTTTCACTATGAATCCCCAATAGGACCGCACCACATGTGCCCATAACCAACAAATCATAACATCTCACAACACCAAAAAGTAGCTCAAGCTGAATACGTAGCCACATCAGCCTGCTAATGAACTCATTACCAAGGATCCTGAAGCTGCTCCTTCCACTACTACAATTCCTGCCGGAGCCGATACATACGATCCACAACCACTACATAGCCTGTACCTGACAACTCCCAGTCTCCAACTCCATATAGCACACGAATCACCATACCTGGTCCCAAATTCCGCTGTACGAATACATATCACACCTCAAGTACCCAATCATTCCACGAAAGATATTCTAAAATTTCCCCTGTACCATCAAACAAAATCAGATATCGACAATTGACCTAACAAGAAAGCGTCGCAATACTATCGAAGTATCATAAGTTAAGTCACATTACCCCTTTCCGAGACAAATACTCTTGTTAAATCACTTCCATTTAGCAGTACCATTTCCTTGATTATCTGAGGCTACCCGTTGCTTAAGAGTTTTATGAACTTCCTTTCAGAACTGAACTGAAACCTCGCACACGCCAGTCTTGGTCCTCTACAACATACCGCATATACCATACCATCCAAGGATAACATGAGAAATTTTATCTCCCTTCCGCATCGCAGACATCGACGCACTCAACTAGTCAAGAACTTCCATTGATGCCATCTAGAAGAAAAATCATTACACACTCCATGCTCCGCATGTCCATATAAAATATACATCTCCAAACCACGATGAAACCCAACAAGAATTCTCTCCCAATCCATTTGCACAAGCTAAATTGTCAGGATTGAATCCTTCTAACTAGACCAAGCTAAACAAGCTGTCAGAACTCAAGAGCTTTGCTGCAAAATACATGTACAAACTCATTGCCTCGAACACATGCAGAGAATTAATCACATCCTTACCATGTTGATTCGGTCTTCTATCAAGATACTCCACCCATCTAAATTCGTTTCTGTTCCATCCTCAGCTTGATATTTCCTCTTACTGTAGCACCACAATGCCTCACCCAGGCTTAACACACGAGACCCAAGCATGAACCACGCTGTCTGAAACCCATAATTAACATAGAAATACCACAAATCCGAACCTCTTCCAATGAAAACACAGTTTCTAACCACACATGCAACTTGAAGCTACTTGATTGTTCCCTGTAGGCTCTTGAACACATTAGAACCATTTTGGAAAGTCATTCTCTCTTATTCAAACTGCAAATCACCCGACCTGACGGATAGAACCACCCGTGCCTCATTGGCACTCCAATACCGCAAAATGATGTCTTCATCCCAATACAACCAAGCAACTTCCTGCTCTATACGCCGAGCATCCTTTGCTAATAACACTCTAGACATTCCGCGATTCTCATACTCTATGAGGCATAATGTAACCTTTGTCAAAATTTTACTCTAGCCATAGCTAAGTCACTCGCACGCCCCAAACTGGAACCAACATAGCACCTCACCGTGCAATCAGCTAATCAACAGCAACCTCCCCAACTTGGCTCGAAGCCATATATCAGGACACACTCAATAACCCATAACACTTTTACTCTAATGATGCCACAATACCATAGTGAGATTAAACTCAAATCATTTACAAGTTGTGAAAACACAGATCATCTAGTACTGTAATCCTCTGCAAATCTCGCATTCATCCCCACATTAGTTGAGTCCCGTCTCTTAAGCGACCCGAATTTTCAAATTTCAACATGTACCCTTCAATTACACATGAGATCTTCTAACATACACATAAGGATCATACCACCTAATAAGACTCCGCAGGAGATAACCCACCTGCTTCGCCTCAATTTAGTATTTCAGCACACCTTCCACTGTCATACACATTACACAGTCATTTAGTCTTCCTGGGTCTGAACACATACCGCCACATGTAATGCACTTCGCTCCCCAACCAGGAGATACAAAAATATTCTTTTCGCGCCCATACTCGGGCTACACATCAAATCACAATAGGAAACGAATACTTAACAGTTCATCTATTACCCAGCAAACTTCTTCGTCACTACCAAGTCATATAGATACATCTCGCAGTACTAACATACTCATCACATAGATATCCAACCGCCATTCCGGCTAATAGGGACAATACCGAACATATAAGTACAAAACACTTGCTTACACGATCAGCACCTCAGTGCTCAAGCCATAGGCAAGGATCTGGCCCGAAGTCCTCCAGACTGGCCCAACATCAAACTCACAGAGATCACATCTCGCCCCTTGATCGGGGAATCACAAGACATCAAGGCACATCTGATACTGGGCGCTCATGCGCGCATACAAACGCGTGGAAGGAATTTTAAGAGTTTCTTTTCAAGCTGAATCAAGGACGCACGATAAGAATTTCAAGAATGTGAAGGTTTCCTAAAGATTCTGCAGCCTCTCGAGGAGAAATACAGGCATCCCCGTACTGCTCCGCGAGACTCTACTAAACCTACTCATGACTCGTGAGACCTAGTAACCTAGGCTCTGATACCAACTTGTCACGACCCTCAACCGGTGGGGTATATTGTTACTAACTTGGTCAGCAGACAAAATGTCACGACCCTCAACTGGTCCGGTCATGATGACGCCTCTCGTAAGGACAAGGCCAACAGACACCTCACTCACATTAACCTCTTAAGCATTAAGAATCATTTTTAAGCCTCTAACTAAACAACGTTTCACAATAACTTCTGAATTTAACAATACGGAATAATATTACAAGCCCGACATCACGGTGTCACTAGTCATGAGCATCTATCCTAGTCTGAATACAACAATAAATCTTAAAGAATGTCCTAAATACAATAGTAGCAATGTACGAAAGGAAGTGGTGCTGCGAACGTCATGCAGCCACCTGCTAACTCTGATGACTCCACGCCTGAACCAATCCACACCCGCGACCGGGTTCTGATATACCTGAATCTGGACACGAGGTGCAGGGAGTAATGTGAGTACTCCAACCCAGTAAGAAATAAAAGTAAATAAAGACTGAGCAGTAGGAAACAATCAATCCACAATCACGTCAGGTTCAATAAGCACATCAGGCTTTCAGATCATAAATACGAGTAAACCTTCCTTTTTAAGATCCAGCTTTTAGTAAAAACCTTTTTGAAATACTTTCCAGCAGTTTCAGTAGGGGTTCAATACCATTTAAATAATAATAATAAAGATTTAACGCCAAAATTGGCCCCTCGGGCAAAGCATAGTTTGTAAAACAGCCCCTCGGGCAAAACAATAGTCATAAACACTTCGTAACCTGAAATCTCGGTGGAAATAGCCAAATGCCAATTTAGTGATTAATTTCTGAACATCTCAAAACTCCATTTTTAAAATTACAGTTGTTTCAAAATATTTGTTAAATTTTCCGACAGAGGCTCAATATAAGGGAGAGTGAAAATAGTCAGTAAATCAACATATTCTATAGGAACTCACTTTAACGAGGAGTGAAATCAATAAGTCATAAACAGGCCTCTCAGGCAGACATCGCTCATAAGCATGTATATATATATATTGTATATATATATATCTATATATATCTATATATATATATATAGATATATATATATAGATATATATATATATATATATATATATCGCCCCTCGGGCTAGTCCCTCAGTCACTCATGACTCAGCTCTTACCCGGCAGTGCTCTCACGCAGCACTCACGCTCAATAGGTACTATTTAGTAACCGCTGCGGCATGCAGCCCGATCCATATATATAGAATAACTGCTGCGGCGTGCAGCCCGATCCATATATCGCTGCGGCGTGCAGCCCGATCCATCGCTGTTGCGTGCAGCCCGATCCATCGCTGCGGCGTGCAGCCCGATCCATATAAATATACTACTACGGCGTGCAGCCCGATCCATTTAAATATACTGCTGCGGCGTGCAGCCCGATCCACACACACACACACAGATATATATATATATATATATATATATATATATATATATATATATATATATATATATACATGCATCCCGATCTATAAATATATATAATCCTCACAGCCAGGCCCTCGACCTCTCTCAGTCATTAGCCTCACCATCAGACTCTCAGTCTATCTCAGTCATCAACCTCACAATTAGACCCTCGGTCTATCTCAGTCATCCACTCACGATCACTCGGACCATTAGTAAAATAGGGAAACTCATCCCAATCAGTCCTTTACATTTTTTTTAGAAATATGGTGACAATGCCAGATTTTTAAAGCAATAAGCAACTAAAACATGACTGAGGATTTAGCTATCAACACATATAGTGAGGAAAAACTAGTAAAATATAGCCCCTAAAGGGTCTCAAAAACGATCGGCACAAGGCCCCAAACATGGCATATAGCCCCAAAACATAATAATATCACACAGTTAACTATCAAATACGCATTAAGGTACTCTTTACAGGACGGACCAAGTTCACAATCCCCAGTGGTGCTCTACCCCACGTCTCGTCATCCAGCATGCAAGTAACCTCAAAGTAACCATAACGATGTGTAATCCGGGGTTTCAAAACCCGTCAGTACAGTATTTACAATCATTACTACNAGGCACATCTGATACTGGGCGCTCATGCGCGCATACAAACGCGTGGAAGGAATTTCAAGAGTTTCTTTTCAAGCTGAATCAAGGACGCACGATAAGAATTTCAAGAATGTGCAGGTTTCCTAAAGGTTCTGCAGCCTCTCGAGGAGCCCCGTACTGCTCCGCGAGACTCTACTAAACCTGCTCATGACTCGTGAGACCTAGTAACCTAGGCTCTGATACCAACTTGTCACGACCCTCAACCGGTGGGGTATATTGTTACTAACTTGGTCAGCAAACAAAATGTCACGACCCTCAACTGGTCCGCTCGTGATGACGCCTCTCGTAAGGACAAGGCCAACCGACACCTCACTCACATTAACCTCTTAAGCATTAAGAATCATTTTTAAGCCTCTAACTAAACGACGTTTTAGTAGGGGTTCAATACCCTTTAAATAATAATAATAAAGATTTAACGTCAAAATTGGCCCCTCGGGCAAAGCATAGTTTGTAAAACAGCCCCTCGGGCAAAACAGTAGTCATAAACGCTTCGTAACCTGAAATCTCGGTGGAAATAGCCAAATGCCAATTTAGTGATTAATTTCTGAACATCTCAAAACTCCATTTTTAAAATTACAGTTGTTTCAAAATATTTGTTAAATTTTCCGACAGAGGCTCAATATAAGGGAGAGTGAAAACAGTCAGTAAATAAACATATTCGATAGGAACTCACTTTAAAGAGTAGTGAAATCAATAAGTCATAAACAGGCCTCTCAGGCAGACATCGCTCATAAGCATGTATATATATATATATATCGCCCCTGGGCTAGTCCCTCAGTCACTCATGACTCAACTCTTACCCGGCAGTACTCTCACGCAGCACTCACGCTCAATAGGTACTATGTAGTAACCGTTGCGGCATGCAGCCCGATCCATATATACAGAATAATTGTTGCGGCGTGCAGCCCGATCCATATATCGCAGCGGCGTGCAGCCCGATCCATCGCTGCGGCGTGCAGCCCGATCCATATAAATATACTGGTGCGGCGTGCAGCCCGATCCATATATATACATAATCCTCACAGCCAAGCCCTCGACCTCTCTCAGTCATTAGCCTCACCATCAGACTCTCAGTCTATCTCAGTCATCAACCTTACAATTAGACCCTCGGTCTATCTCAGTCATCCACTCACGATCACTCGGACCATTAGTAAAATAGGGAAACTCAACCCAATCAGTCCTTTACATTTTTTTTAGAAATATGGTGACAATACCAGATTTTTAAGCAATAAGCAACTAAAACATGACTGAGGATTTGCTATCAACACATATAGTGAGGAAAAATAGTAAATATGCCCCTAAGGGTCTCAAAAGATCGGCACAAGGCCCCAAACATGGCATATAGCCCCAAACATAATAATATCACACAGTTAACTATCAAATACGCATTAAGGTACTCTTTCAGGACGGACCAAGTCACAATCCCCAGTGGTGCTCTACCCCACGCTCGTCATCCAGCATGCAAGTAACCTCAAAGTAACATAACGATGTGTAATCCGGGGTTTCAAACCCTCAGTACAGTATTTACAATCATTACTTACCTCGAACCGGTGAAATCTCGCTCGCGACGCCTTTGCCCCTCAAACTGTCCTCCACGCTCGTCGAATCTATCCAACATTAGAGAAAATACATCACAATATGCCAATGGGACAATACCCAATCGAAAACAATCAAAAAATAGCAAAAATCTCGAAATTAGCAAAACCCTAGCCCCGGGCCCACTTCTCGAAAAATTAGGAAATTAACATCACCAGATTCCTTATCTCGCCATGAGTTCATATATACCAAGAACTCTCAAATACGAGCCCAAATGGCCTATCAAATGCCCAAATCAAATTTCACTATCTCAAGCCCTAGTTCTTCAATTTTAGGCTTAATTTCCATAAATTTCTAGACCAATTTCACAATATAATCGTGTTGTAAGTTCAAAAATCTTACCTCCAATCGATTCTCCTTGAATCCCTCCTCAATTTCCTTCAAAAAGCTCTCAAAAAGATCAACAATGGAGTAAATGAGCCCCAAAATCGCGGATGAAATGTTTTAAAACATTCTGCCCAGGTCACTGTAGCTAACCCTATGCGTTCGCAATCAAGCCCCCGCGATCGCATGGAACAAATTTTTTGCCCCCAATTTTTAACCCTATGCGATCGCATAGACCTCCCTGCGATCGCATAGCACAATGACTTTACACTGTTTGATCGCAAGCCTCCCACCGCGATCGCATTGAACAACCAAACAGCCCCTCAAGTTCCTTCTATGTGATCGCATAGAACAAAATTACTCTGCCATTTTTCTGCTGCATTTTACAACTCCAACTTCCCGTTAACCATCCAAAATCACCCCGAGGCCCCCGGGGCCTCAACCAAAAGCAACTCTATGTCTTATACCATTATCCAAACTTGCTCCAATCATCAAAACACATCAAACAACACTAAAATCATCATTTCTCATCAATTCAAGCCAAAGTTCTTTAAAAACATCCGAAATACGCATTCGATCAAAAACCCGACCAAACAGTGTCCGAATGAAATGAAATTTTGCACACACATCCCAAATCACATGGCGAAGCTGCAGCAACTCTCGGAATTTCATTCCGACCCTCGGATCAAAATCTCACCCATCAACCGGAATTCGCCAAAATACTAACTTCGCCAATTCAAGCCTAATTCTACACCGGACCTCCAAAATCAAATCCGTTCACGCTCCTAAGTCACAAATCATCCCCCGAAGCTAACCAAATCACCGGAAACTGAATCAGATCCTTCTAACTCATAAGTCAACATCTGATTGACTTTTCCAAACCAACCTTCCGTAAAGAAACTAAGTGTCTCATTTTCTACCAAAACCAATCCAAATCAACTCTAACACACCAATTACTGATAATGAAACATGAAAAAGCATAAAATGGGGGAAACGGAGTGTAACCCATGAGACGACGGGTTGGGTCATCTCACAAAAATAGAGGTCATTCAGTTGAAATGGGCGATGTCGTTGTAAGCGGGACATTTGATTGTTGAGCAGCAAAGTACTCTCTCATTTTCCTCATTTCTTTCATCTCATCTTCCAAGGTAGACAAGCGCTCATTCAAGGATTTGTTTTCCTCATTCAAAGATATATTTCTTCTCAAGTTGAAAGTAGTGCGGATAGTAATTCAGCCTTTGAAGAAGTTCCACCTTTCACGTCTTTCGCCTTCACTCCACCCCCAAAGCCAAACATATGGCTTTGAGTTTGAGGTCCACAATATTTTTCTACAATCTCTATGCTAGGTAGAGATGGATCTGCTTGAACTATTTCTTCGGTTTGAGCCTACAAAATATATAAAAAAAAACATTTAAAATCAGAATCCACCATAATTTGAAGTAATTTACATATTCAATTTTCCAAACATACATGTTTTTCAATTGCTTCAGGTTCAACAAGCTTGTTATCTTTCTTACGGGTCTCAAAGAAAATTATTGCCAAATCAGGTGGGTTGCCATCTTTTCCGCCCTTTACATCATCAAAGGCAAACATGTCAAAGAATAGCTCGTAAATATTTTCTTAGGAAAATAGAAACTTTATTATAATACCTTTTGATAAATGATCTAACGAATAGGCTTGCTACCAATATGATGAAGCATCTTCAACTTAGCTTAATTTGCCGCATTCCTGTTGCTTCTCGCCTATATTTGTGAAACTTTAAGATTAAATGTAAGAAATTTAATAAACTTAAAAATAAGTTGCTTCTAAAAAGCTTAAACTCAAACTTAGCCTCCAGGAATATCAAGTGAACAGAGAAAACGGGGCAGAGCAAGAATAAAGAAACATGAACAAAACAAGAAAAGAAAATCAGAAGCATGGATGAACAGAGAAATAAGAAATTAAACAGATCAGAACATAGACCTTCCCTTTCATCCTAATGTATTCCAATAGACCAACTTGTTGCTTAAAAAAAAGATGAAAGAGGACATCAGTAATAAGCAACCCGTCTTAGATAGCTATTTTGAATTGTTTTCACTTGCAAGAAAATAGAAAATAGAGGGTGAGAATGGCAAAACAGTGGTAAGACGTTGGATGGAGGCATAGACAGAATGCGGCTTTATAGCATTACCATTGAACTAAAGACTGTAATTTGCGCCAACATATTCAACTGCAAAATATTCTTTTTGCATACTTTTTTGCTTTTCCAAACATCCTTTTTCATGCCAATCTCTTGACATTTGGTGATCCATACACTGCTCAAATTGGAAGTTTACTGCTAGATCACTGATCTCGCGGAACAGGAGAAGTAGGCTCAATGCGATAACTGCTTAATAGGGAGATTTCTTAATAGCTCATTTTACAAAGTGTATGATAGTCTTAACAAGAGAATCCAGAGAAAAGAAAGGATTTTCCCATCTTAATAGATGAACTTCCTGACAAGCATAATCAGATCATTTAATAAGACTGTATTTGATTCGACATAATCAGATCATTTTAAGATTTCATGCTTTCTTTTTTAAAATTGACAATGATGCGGGACCCTGAATTTAATCTTCAAGATATAGATTCTTTAATTATTGATGCAGGACTTGTGGTTTACTCATTAAACAACATGGAGAAGGGTTATCTTGATTTTCGAGTAAAATTTGGAGTATGCAAGCAATGATCTATCTCATCACGCGAAAGACATTTCTCTTTCAGTCCAGCTTGCCTGGAATTTACGTGGTGGGTTCTACTTTTTTATTTTAGACAACATGAAGTAGTGTCTAAACCTTTATATTTCATTTGATTTTGTCGAGAACCAACTTCGGGCAATTCACAAAGAACTCAAGTGCTTTCAAGTTGTTGTAGAACAGCAAGAACACTTAGTAACACAAATAAACGGTTGGGTGTATGAGGTAGAACATATTTTTGATGTTTGAAGGAAAAAAAATGTTCCTGACTGGTGTCTTTTACTCTGGATCTTGAAAATTGGAGAGGATCTTAGAGTACTTATGGCAGAGGTAGCAGAACTTCAAGATAAGAATGAGTTTGACTTGGTATTACATAACACGATAGATGTTTCCTGCACATATTTCCTCGAAATTATCCAGCAATGCAAGCACGAAGGAAGAAATGGTCAGCTTCAAGGATGTGATGGTCGAACTAAGAGGTAAACTTTTATGTCAATTTACCGTATGGTTGTAAAATATATGTTGCATTTTGCACATATTTAAAGAAACGGAGAAGTGCAGCAAGCCAAAGGACAACGCAGGCCCATGATTCTTCTGATTTAGATTCTCAAGCAAATGGGACAGGTTTTAGTTTCATTCTGTTGATCTAACTTTTCCATTTCCCCTTTTATTGTGCATGAGTCGTGGTTCTTAAATTGAAACTACACGTCGAAACACATAATTCGATAACTCAAATAGATATTAAATCACTAAGCATACCTGAAAACCTTCTGAAGAAAAATATTCCTTTACTAACCACTCCATTATTTCTTGTTTACTCCGTTTGGAATATTCTTAAGAGCCTGTTGGATTGGCTTATCTTTCACATTTACATGCAAGTGTCCTCTCCATTTGTTCCATAACTCTTTCATCCATTCGAAGATATGATCACGATGATCATTCATGTCAACACTCTCAAATTTATCCTACAATAATCAAAAAATGGGTTGAGTTAATGAATTAGTTCAGTTTTAGTAACTACACATAATCATGTGATAGGAGCAACTCTCCAATAGTTATACAGCAATTAACATATAATATAGTTTCAGCTGTTGTTGAAGCCCCCTTTTTCTTTAAAGGCGAAATCGGGTTTACGACATTTGGGAGGACAACTCTCTTCCCTTTTGGGAATTGGATTTTGGAGTTTGAAGAGTCGCCACCTAATGATTAAGTGCATTAGGACACTATGAAGGGTTTGAGTTGAAGAACCAGAGTTTGGGTAAGAGCTAGAAATTATCTCAAAGGGAAGGTGTTAGGCACCCCTCAAGATCTACTAGTGCGGTTCCCGGCCATGCTACAATTGTGACGTTAAAGCAAGTAAGCATACAAGGCAATTTCACATAAAGACTACAAGTAGGTATGCATAACGGTTACTAAACATGCTAAAATTAGGGACTAGGTGGTCTCATAGTTGTTTAAAGAATGTCTAAATGCAGAAATTGGGATCAAGTAATGAATGTAAATAATCAAACAAAGAAGTGAATGAGCAGAATTTTTTAGAGGGAAAAGAACAGTGCACAAAATTAAGAGAAATTTTAGTGACTGAAATGAGATGCAGAATTTTAAAGAACTGAAAATTGACAATCTAAATATAATTACATAAAGGAAAAGTGGTGTCCTAGGTTTGTAAAATACATGGATCATCCACACAACACCCGGTAGACAATTGTACGCGTGGTGTTATCGCATGATCATCATCGCCATGTCTACTCTTTCCCACCCCGTTAAGGTATTAAAGCGCGGGATAGTATCGTTACTTATTGCATGCTATTACCTGTCCCGATCCTATTAGTCCTGGAGGCATTGGGACTACTAGTCCTAAAGGAAAGGGAATTGGGGCTTTTCAAAAGTTTAAGAAAGGATAAAAAATCTAGGAGACAATCAAAACA
This sequence comes from Nicotiana attenuata, assembly GCF_001879085.1. NCBI lineage: Eukaryota > Viridiplantae > Streptophyta > Magnoliopsida > Solanales > Solanaceae > Nicotiana > Nicotiana attenuata. Next base: position 167,324 of record NW_017671907.1, on the reverse strand, counting down.
TATAGTCAAATAGTGGAGACAAACAACAGTTAGGGCTCAAACAGACCTCCTCGCTTAAAGGCAAATACATAGCTTGACTTCAGATACTGGTTAGGTTTTTAATTAAACTTAACGTAGGAAGGGTGGCTGATATATCACATATTTTCAGATAAGAAGTCCAAATTAGACTTTCCTAGTGGTCGCAATTATTAACGACTAGGGTAGTTAATTAACTACCTAATGGTTTGCCTAGGCGAGGCCTGTAATCATGATATCTAACAACGCAAAAGGCGTACTGATTTTAAAGGAGAATTATTTACAAAAGTTCTGCAGATTTTAAAACGACTTTACCACTGATTTTAGACTTGCGAGCGAGATGGACAATTCAGATTCAGTTAGTTATTCCTATAGGCATGATCTCTAAGCGTGATTGATTTTAAAACATTTATAAAAGTACAGGAGTCCTATAGACATGGCATCTAGAGTGCATTTTTGTTATTTGGGCCTACAAACTGTTTGCCTAGTGATAAATGATGTGCACAAGTGCAGAAAACCCTATAGTCAGGGTCTCCATATTCAGGCGTGAATAAACATATAGACATGATTTCTGTATGCAGATGTGAATAAACTTATAGCCATGATTTCTAAATGCGGATGTGAATAAACTTATAGACATGATTTCTAAATGCTGATATGAATAAACTATAGACATTTTTTCTAAATATATAATGTTTATAAACTTATAGCCATGATCTCTAAATGCAGATGAAATGACCTATAAGCAGGATATCTATATGTAGATACATAAACGAAGATGATGTGATTGCAGGAATTAAACCTAAGCATGATATCTACTCACATGCATAACATGAGAGACCCTCCCTATTTTTACTATACGCCCCATAGTTATTACAAAATTATTACAACTTGAATGAATCCAGAAAAAAGTAAATTACATCAGAAAATTAAAATTCGAACCAAGGAGAGCCTAATTCAGACTCCTAGTCTGATACGTGAAATAAACCAACTTCCAAAGAGCAGATTCCCAAAGCCTTTCTCTTATCTGGGATGTGTCAAAGTTCCAAGGAGCTTCATGAACTCCAGGCAATGCTTACACCCCAAATACCATTACAGGATTATAGTGCAGTGTGGAAGGGCTAGCCTTCAAATGTCCAAGTTCAGATGGAGCTCAAGGTCCCAAGGCAAGGCTTATAGGAGGGGGGCAGAACTTAGAGTCTAGGAGTAAGTGTAAGTGCAACAGGGGAGAGTTAGGGAAGTCCATGGAAGGCTGGTGGTCATACCCAGCAATTGGGATGCTGGCACACCTCTGACATGCCTGTCAGCTTTAAATTGGGGAGTTAGGACCTATTGAAGGTCAGGTTCAGTCCAGGAACGCAATTTGGATGCTGCCAGGCCATGAACATTAACTTAGCATATATAGGGGAATGGGGGTATGGGGGTTCATAATAGATGCAGGATACAAAGAAAGAGCAGGCAAAGGGCACACCCAGCAATGAGATATACTAGCACCCTCTTCAGCCTAATTAGAGGCTAGGGGTCAAAACACAGTTCATGGACAACAATTCCTGTTGCCATGCCCTAAGTCCCGACACACAAACACAGAAGGGGAAATGGGACATGGAGCAAGTGTTCATAAGAGAGAGAATCAGGCAGTAGCATATAGGCATATTAAATTAGATGTTAAACTTTACAAAAGAAAGACATGGATGCAAGGATTGTAAGTAAACACATTGGGGTGATGCGAAAAATTAAGTTAGGACATACTAGTTTCACAGAGACAAGTAAAGAGAAAGCAGTTGAGAGCACGTGATTTTTGCCTCGCGTGAATTACTCATACAAGATTCTTAAAATTAGAATTTTTCCTTTTAATTATTTGATTTTTAGGCTTTAATTGCATAATTTTATGTTTGTGTGCATGTTTAATTTAGATAATTCACAAAAAATACAAAAATATTGCACTTGCATTTAGGACTTAATTTATATTTTTAGATTAATTAGTAATTAGGGTTTTACAAAAAAATACAAAAATCACAAAAATTATATTTATTTTTAGCCTTGAATTTTGTTAGTTTTCCTTTAATTTGTTTTAATTAATGGTGTTAATCATCATTAGGTTTAATTAGTTTAATTAGGTCCTAGGATTTAATTCAAATTTTTTTTTGAAAAGAAAAGAAAAGAAAATAAAGGGGAATTAAAGGAAATTAGGAAAAATAAAAACAAAAGCAAAAGAAGTAAGTGTGGAAGTCAGATCTGGGCCAACTCCCTCAATTTAGTCAAGCCCAAATCAAAATTACCTTTACACCAGACCAAACACATCCCATGCCCAATATTCCACCAGTACCCGCCCCAAATCACCCCTGATCTAAGCCCCAAGCCCCAAACCCACTTCAATACCGGCCTAGATCTGTTTATCCCCGACCCGTCTCCCGTTGTAACTAAATGACGTCGTTCGGTGGTTACTAATCCTAGCCTTCTAGGTTGATTGATCCAACGGCTCAGAACCCTGGATCACTTAATATATCAGTATCCAAACACGACCTACCCCCCCCCCCTTTACTCATCGTCTCCATTCTTTCTTCAAACCCTAGAGACTGCCTCCGCGCCCTAAAACGCCGTCTGCCGCTGTCGGAAATCACCTATGGCGGCGGCGAGTCCCCAAACTACCCCAAATTCACACCACAAACCCATCACGACCCCCTCATCACGAATCCACCAATATTCTCCCTCAAAACCCCCTGGAACCCTTCGAATATCCATTTGAAAATTGAAATCCTAGCGCCGCCACAATTTCTCCGGTGGCGGCGCTGCCTCCATTTAACCCTAAATTCCATCCATGCAGCCACTACCCGTCCCTTAACCCCAATCTATCCCTATTTCTCCATAAATAATCATCAAACTAATTCCGCCTTAAATCTGAAATCAAAGATGAAGCAGACCTGTAAAGCTTTCAAGTTATTTGGCTGTAAAACGGGCATTGACCATTTGTTCTCATCGAGAACATACGGCTAATGCTTATTTCGAGTCAAATCAGGGTTGGTTATTTTTCTAGCGGTTTTTGAGGTATTCTTCCCGTTCATATTTCTTCTCCTATTTCCTCCTTCGTTTATTTTCTTTCTTTTTCTTTTCATTTGTTTTTGTTTTGATTGCTCAGTAGTTAGTCTAATTTCGCATATCTGTTTTTTCTTGAAATTATTCCCTGTTAGTTTCATTGAAAGATTAAAATCACTTCATTTCTTTTGTTTGTATAAGTTAATGTTCAGAATTGTTAAGCAATCCGTCTAGGTGTCTAGGTTGAATTGGTTGCTTAGTTCATGCACTAATAGTTGAATTGAACCTGCTTGACCCCTGTTAATTTGTTTGCACATGATTTTAATTGTTAATTTAGCCCAGCCCCTACCTAATGGCATTAGCTAAGTCATCTAGTATAATTAGGGAATCCGTTAGGTAATGTTGGCTTATGATTTTCTTTTTCTTATCACATTTTTTGGGCCTCAAAGGTTCAGAGGCCCAAAGGGAACAGAGTCTGCTGACCAAGTTTAGGCTAAGACCTTTTGGGTCATGTGTTGGGTAATTACAGGGTCATTTGAAGGGTAGTTTAGGAAGTTTAGATCAGGGAATCTTGTAGTAACAGAATAGGAAGCCCCTAGAAGCTTCTAGTGTAGAGTTTTAATATGAATTTCAGGTTGTGGGTAGTATAACTTGGAAAACAAGTCAGGATTTTAGGGACTTCTAAGAAAAAAGAGGAAATTAAAAAGGACCTAAGGGTTAAACAAAAATCAGCAGGGCTGCCCTAATTGCTTGCCTATAAAGGCATGCTATTCTTGCCTTGCAAGGTAGATTTTAGAGCCTACAGAATTAGAAAAGCTGAAAAATAGATCAGATTTTAGAGATTTTAAGAGATTTTACAGATTTTCACTGTTCTATTGAAAAATCCCTGAAATCCTTTAAGTTTCCATTCTAATATAATTCCTAGATAGCTGAAGGGGTAAAACTATTTGAATCTGCTTGGGTATTCAATTGCATTGGGTCATTTTTGTTGGATCTTGAATCACTGGATTTTGTTGACATTGTTGTGGATTCAAACCTGTTTTAAGTGATCATTTCTTGGCTATTTTTGCTGCTGAAATATTGTTCCTGTTCATTGGTACTGCTGACCTTCTTCCCCCTTATTTCTCATTTCCAGGTATTCATCTTACCCAATGTATGAAAATGGATGAATATGAAGGATCAGTTCACTCGAATTGAGACTTATGCTAATATAGTTGCTATTCAATTTTTCTGCACTTTTGAAACTGTTTAGCTTAATTTAATTCTCTTATGCTTCTGTCTGTTTATTCTGAGCATGGATTACTGTAATAATTTTAGTTGGATGTTCATGGTGGGATACCAAATGTGCATGAAAGGTGTGTTAAATGTTAGCCATTGTTTGAAAGTTATATGTGCTCATAAGGTTAGCTAACTAGTCTATATGTTTGTACTGTTGACAGAAGCAGGTTTTAATTTAAAGTGACCAATGTAATTAGTATTGAAGCCATGTTAAAAGAGAAGGTGTAGTTATGTAGTTAAGTGTCTCAGTAGTTTATTTTTAGTTTTAGTCTGTAAATAAGCACCGTAAAATGTGTTAGATTAAGATTAGGATGGAGTTGAACTGTTTGTCTGGGAGTGAAAGTTCAGAAAATGCTTGTGTTGTATTAGTCTTCACAACAGCTAATTAATTGGTTCATCAGCATATATTTGGTTTGAATATGAGTGTGAATCTGGACTTGTCATTTCGACCTGAGCATTTTGTAAAATTGTTCGGTTCAAATAGAATTTTATTTTGTACATTGTGTGGATGAAGGTTTGAATTTCGAGTTAATTGCTTAGTAATATGCTAGCTTGGTACTACCCTATTACCGCCTGAGTTTTGAATGCTGGAAAACTGTGAATCAAATTATTTACAAAAATCAAAAAAAAAAGAAAATGGAGAGTTCAGTGGTTTGTTTCTTTTGCACTCATTTTTCCCAAGGGATTGTATCAATGTTTTGATTTCAAATATTATGTGTGTGAATGGGTTTCGAATTTGAGCAGATTCAGATATTTTTTTTTTAGCTTTTAACATTTTGGGCCATCTTATGGGCCTTAGACCACAGGTCTATGTGAATAAAAGGGACTGGCTGGACAGCCTGTTGGGCTTCATGTCTGGCCCAATTTATCCTTTTTACCTTCCGCCTTGGCCTTTCCAATAAAATTAACGGGCTTTTGCTTGCTCAAATGATCAACAGCCTATTAAGGCGAATTATCTTAGATAATAATAGTTATGGCCCCTTTTAAATTTTAGTTAGAATATCCTTTAAAAAAAGAAGTAGAATTGAGGTGTGTCACGCCAAATAAAATCACAAATTGCGTGGCCCTCTTTAATTATTTCCTTTAAAATACTTAGAACTCGAGGCGTGCCATTTAGCGAATCTCCATGGCCCTCGCAAAGTTAACAACGCGCTAGTTGCTTTAGGCGCGAATTTTAATAATATTACTTTCCTAAACTCGGGTGCAAATTTATGTGACCCAAATCCAAATCTCAACGATGTTAAAATATGTCAAAAATCACGGGTGCATTTATGTGACGTGGTTCGAGAGGTATTTTAATAAAGTTGCAATTTTCCTTAAATTTAATTTAAAGCGGTAAATAATTTAAAATTGCACTATAGGTTGAAACATGTATAAAAATCTGGTAATAGGCCAATTATGATAGTTTAAGCGACCATGCTAGAAACACGGAATCCGGGGGTGCCTAACACTTGGAAAGTCGAAAATTTCTGGTTCGCAGACTTCACTTGGAAAGTCAAAAATTTACTCGATTTGGGATTAAAAATAAACCGGTGACTTGGGACAACAAATAAATTATCCCAAGTGGCGACTCTGATAAATAAATAATCCCATTTCGAATAATGTCACTTAAAGTGGAAAAACTCCCTTATATACTATCCTTCGGGGGTGGTGTGTAAAAAAGGAGGTGTGACAGTTCTGGCGACTCCGCTGGGGAAACAAACCCTGAACATCGGTTTAGGGTTTAAGAATTGGAGCTTAGAATAGCTGTTATGATTGGCTTTATCTGATTTTCCTACATGTTTCATCCTAATGTGCTAAGTGCTTGACTGCTTTGATATTATTTGAATTGTATATAAACTGCTACGAAACCCTTCTCTTCTAATCTTCGGGGATGTGCTCGCTGGTCGAGACTCCCTGTTCTGTTAGCGTCATTCCTTGAAATAAGAAAGAGGCCCGGACAAGTTACTAAGCCGGTATGGCCTTTTTGGTTCCTGCGTAGCCCCCTCCTCGATTGAGTTGTCTCGCTCAGGTACACAGTCTAGAGCACATACCCAGGTATTAAACCTAGTATATAACAAAACCACATGCCGGATCCCTAGTAGGAACGTTTGTTTGCATCGCGTGCACTTGACTTAGAAGACTCAACACAGGTGTTGGGTCTGTCTAGGACAGGCGTACCTGAAATGAAAAGACCATCCTGATGCATCCTACTTGCTACTTGTGCATTTATTTGCTTCGGATTTGCATGTTGATCGGCTTGTGAATAATGGGAGAGAGTTTAAAAAGAGAATAGCATTGTTAGGGTTAAGTGAGTTAATCACCTGTTTTGAAAACCCAATACCCAAATGGTACCGAAACTCCGCCAAATTTTTGAGAAAATGAAAGAAAGAAAGTTTTTCAAAAATAGTTGGTTTTGTTAAATCTGCCCGAACTACACCAGTTTGATTCTTACCGGATGTGGGATATGTAGGCAACCCCCATTAGGTCCAACTTCCCTTTTTGCAAAAATATCCCAAAAACAACAAAATTTTAAGTTTTGCCCCAAATATGTCGGGTGATGCCATTCTTGTTTTAAAATAAGCCGAATGTCCCCAAAAGGGCGCTGGAAGGCTGTTTTTCCAAGAACAGCCACCCTGGGTCATTTTCAACGGTTAGCGGGCACAGCCTTAAAATCTTCTTCCCCGAAGTGCTAAAAGGCCGTATCTGGAAAACCGGGTTTTTGTTTATGAATTTTTTTTAAAAAAAAATAAAAATAAAAAAATGGTCAAAATGAGTTATTAAATCACCTTAATAAATGTGCAGGATGAGCACAATTCAAAATGAACCTTTCTCAATTATGAACAAAATCCCCTTGGAGTTGCATATGTGGTGGAATGATCTAGGTGAAGTAGGGCAAGACGAGGTCAAGAAGTATTTGGGAGGTCTTGCTGGTTTGTTAGAGATTAGGCCCAGGGGAGACATCATAAGGGCATTGGTTACATGCTGGCACTCGGCGCATAATGTGTTCCATTTTCAGATTTTGAACTCACCCCGACCTTAGAAGAAATAGCCGGGTACATTGGGAGTGCTGAGGTTCCTTTAAGACACAAGTACATGGTTGCCCGGAGAACCGTAACTGTGCACAGATTCTTAGACTCGTTGAAGATAAGCAGGGGGGTCCACACCCCGGAATTGGCAGCTAGCTT